>NW_009594141.1:0-2415 GCF_000690535.1 Cariama cristata | reverse complement strand
GCTTTGTCCCTGAGTCATGCTGGTTGGGGAGAGGCTGTTACATATGCAAAAAGAAAAAGAAAATACACTTGGGTGCTTTGTATTCTAGAATTTTCACTATTTCCCCAGACTAGCTATTTTTGGTGAGTAGATTTGAACATGTCAAGCAGTATATACACCATGTGCTAAGCATTATTATTATTTAGTGCTTTATTTACTATTAATGTGTTTTTTAGTTAGCATTGGGACTTTCAACCCTTCCTTTGGGAAGTTGTTGTACGTTTTCACAGATTTCACTGTCAGAGTTTTTACTGATAGCTTATATTTTCCTTTCCTTAATTGCTGCCTGTTACTTCTTCTTGTGTCCTCTTGTACCTAATTATAAATGTTACAACATCAATTTAGGAAAAATATCAGGGGAGGTTTCACAAGGGTCAGTGCTGATCACAATATTGTTTAATACTTTCCTAAACAATATATACAGAGCAATACAATTTCAGATGATGCCAAATTAAGAAGGATCATAAACACAGTGGAAGGCAGAGAGAGAGAGATAACAAAAGGATATTGAGAGTTTAAAGAACTGTGCAAAAATTAACAAGATGAGATTTAATTTAGATAAAATACAAGGTCATACACTATGGGAGAAAAATACCAACTACAAAATGGAAGATGCTAGTTAGAAAACAGCAATAATGGTGATATATTTTACATTTATGTAGCTTCTTTAATCTTACAGAGTCCCAAAGAGCTTTACAAATTAAATAAATTAATATAGAAACTACACATAAGGATTATTTTCTTCTCCACGGAGACACCTCCTGTGTTGGTGCAGAATATGACAGCTATTCAACGGAACTCTGCAGTGGTGTGCAACAGTTCAGGACAAAATATTACAGGTCCCCTTGAAATGGCAGTAAAAGTTAACGGAAGCTAGCATTTGTGCAGTAGGGCACTGCTTAAAACTGTTCCTCTGATGAAAACTGCCAGAGCTTTTTTTTTTTTTTAAGCTGCAGATGATCACGATCTCGGTTTTACATCTGTCTTTACCTTTACTGCAGTAATGCAGAGATGAGCCCACTGACTCACGGTGGACACCAACTGCATGAGAGCTCATTGTGTGAGACAGCTGGGAAAAGAGCTGTGGGGTTTTATTTTAATGGAATAGTCAAATATATGTGACCTATTTATTAAAAGGTATATAACATTATCTGTAGTTATTTGAGGGCTATTCATTTTCACGTGGACAGGGAAGTTTAACTGGAGGGTGTATAAAACCAGTGATGGGAAAAGAAGACATGCGATGCTGAATTGATGGTTCTAGGGTCTGACGAAAAGGAAGAGATGATGAACATGGAAGACAGAAATGCAGACTAAGTAGAAGGGCAAGACAGGACGGGATAAATAACACAGAAAAGGCAATGGCATAGGAAAGGCTGAGGTTAGTTTCCATAACGCCTCTGATGTTGCATACCATGTCCGTATTCTTTGGTGAATATACTTTAAATGGTGGCATTTCAGAAGGGCACAGCAGAATTGTGGGAGAATACAGGGGTTTTTTTTGTTATCTCTGTCCTGCTAATTCTAGGCAGTATTATGAGGGTGGACACAGGGTCTGAATTTACTCACCTGTAGAAATATATGTGTCTCATGATGGAGGCATATTGCACGTTGAGTGTAGGGGCATCTAAGGTGGCTTTTTAGCAGATGCCATGTTATTTTCGGAAGGTACTGTTTCATCACGGATGACCAGTGGCATGGTGTACATGGTATGATAGAGCGGTCTGCGCTCTCAGTGCTTGCCAGCCCTAAGAGTTGTGCTAAGGTGATCCCAGAGGGACACATGCTAAGGAGCATGTGACTTGGAGGTGGCTAGTGTGTGCACTAGGAGGTGGCTGCTGCCCTCTGGGGAACCAGGAGTCTTTGCAGTATCCAGGTCTGATACCCCTGATGCAAACTGCATAAACTCAAGTCATTGCCCAGGCGTCAACAGGTCACATGTGTCTTATCGAATGGATGGGTCTCTAATGAGGAATGACTCAGAGCCATTTCAGGCATCACTTTTGTGGTGGGTTGACCCTGGCTGGATGCCAGGTGCCCACCAAAGCCCCTCTGTCACTGCCCTCCTCAGTTGGACAGGGGAGAGAAAATACAATGAAAGGCTCATGGGTTGAGATAAGGACAGGGAGAGATCACTCAGCAATTACTGTCATGGGCAAAACACACTCGACTTGGAGAAATTAGTTTAATTTATTACCAATCAAATCAGAGTAGGATAATGAGAAATAAAAACTAGATCTTAAAACACCTTCCCCCCACTCCTCCTTTCTTCCCAGGCTTAACTTCAGTGCCAATTTTCTCTACCTCTTCCCCCAGCAGCGGCACAGGGGGACAGGGAATGGGGTCAGGTTGGGGTCAGTTCACCACCCGTTGTCT
>NW_009594140.1:0-4910 GCF_000690535.1 Cariama cristata | reverse complement strand
TTATATTTTTTTATAAAATATATTAGACTTCTCTATTTTTATACACTTGCACCTCTCTAGGCTCTGCTCTTGCTCTTCTGCTGGGGAGCCTGACTTTGACTTCCTCCAAAGCTGCATCTTTAACAGAGGAAAATAGGTAGCTTAGTAGCTTGCCTAGGGAGTAACCTATGTGATTAAAGGATGAACTGGTCAGGCTTTCAGTTAGTGCAACACCATGTGTGTTTATGAACTGCTGACTTAACCTATATTCTCTTCCAGAGGTATCCTTTCCATTCCCCTACAAAGGGATTTCCTCTTCCCCTCCTCCCTAAACGCCTGTAGGCTCCAGACTTTGGAGCTGTCACAGACTTGAAATGAAAATCCATGCTAGTGCTTCTCTATCTTATCCCACAACTGTAAATTCATCAGTATTTGAAAGCAGACATGTATTTAGCCTATCTGCAAAAACTTTTTAAAATAAATCTGATAGCATTGAGATAATGCTAATGTTTGTATAACTAGTCATATCTTTGAGCACAAATGCACTGTTTCATCCTGTCATCTATTTGAAAATATATTTTCCCAGATCAATCTCGTTTCTGTATAAACCCTTTTGAAGCCTTTTAAACTTAACCTTGATTTTAGCATGTGTGCCATGTATGATCCACGTAAAGGCACAGTCTGTCTGTTCAGAGTGGTTCACAAGTAACAAACTACTGCTATGTACTTTTTTCCTGTAATAGTCAGGGCTTGTAAACAAAATAAACTCTTCTTGTTAGTGGTTTTGTGTAGTTTGTCAATAATACCCTTGTAGACAGGGTCCATGTGGATGTCAAGTGTTTGAATCTGTTGGCTTTCATTGAACTAATCAACAGTCTGGATGATAATGTTGTGGGGTTTTGGTGGGGGTTGATCTAGGTGATTTTTAAGTTCACATCTAAATTACTTATGTGGAAACTGGATTTATTCCAGTGCTGATATCTTGCAGTGAGAGAAGGAGTTGTTGAACAAATAAAGTTCAGCTACCACTTATATATATTAAAAAAACCCACAAAGAAAACTCCAGATAAACCAATCTGGCAGAGATTTAAGAGAGCCATAAATCTAACTTCATCAAGTTCATGCTTCTATGTCTTTGGGGTTTTTGTCCCCACCCTTCCCCAACAGCTTTTTTTTTTAGGGCATTGAGACCTAATTTAAGAGCTGGTGTGGCCCAGCTGTGCTTATTACACACTTCTCATCATACAGCATGGCTCAAAGAAACAGTAAGTGAGAGTAAACTAGTCTGTATTCTTTAAAGGAAGATTTAAGCCTTTCTAATCTCTTGTACATCATCAAATACATGTATCAGTCTATTTCATTCAAAGAGATGCTTTAAAAAAGACTGGAGGGGAAAAACGGCTTCTTAAAAAGAAAGTAACCAGACAGCTCTTAAAACCTAAATCTTTCAAGGTGGCATGGAGCATAGTGAAGGAGACAGAGATACGGAGATTGTATCTGAAGCAGAGTGCCAGCGCGTGCCATCTAGCAAGAGAATTACAAAAGGGCAGAAGAAAGCTGAGTAGTACGAAGGAGACAACTGGAAGCAAGACAACTGCCTTCAAAACAAAAAAAAGAGCAGAAGGAATGTTCAAATTAGTTAAGTAAAAATCATGAGTCTAGTAGCCTGAATGTAGAAACACACTGAAAAGTTTGTGGTTAACAAAAGGCATTGGAACTGATAATAATGCTTTCTTCCTACAGATCAGGAGGCTTCCAGACTGCCTGTAGAATTCCTGATGATCAGGTTGTAAACAGAGCACGTGTATTAGATACAGCCTTTGCAGGGAAATGAAATTATTTGTGCCTTTGTCCGGTGGGGAGGAGACTGGGGCTGTTCCAGTTTCTGACCTCTTCTTTGCGAGGGACTCCTCAACTGCTGGGTCTAACACAGAGACAGGAGAAGAGTTTGTGGAAGTAGCAGACGTGTTCAGCAGCAAAGTACCAGGACAGAGTGGTATTCACTCTGGTTTTAAGAAGTCAAAGATGAAATGCAGAATTGCTGATGATGGTATGTAAATTTTTGTCTAAGTCTACCATGGTACCAGGGGTATAGAGAATGGCAAGTGTGATGCCAGAATTTAGGTAATGGAGACAGTAGCACTTGCAAGGCTGTAATCCTAATGTCTGAAACAGTCACATTAGTAGTATTATTTATGCACATATCCACCACTTCTGTTCTTTATTATTTACTTTTCCCAGGCAGAGACTATGTGACTCTTGTAAGGAGACCTGTCTTGAATCTTGTGGAGGCTGTTGGAGGGCAAATAACCATGTGGATAAGAGTAATTTAAGTGTCTCTAATTTCCAAGTGGATTTTGAGAGACTCCCTTGGTAGCTTTAAAGGGAGCTAGCTAACCATAGCAGAAGGAGGGAACGCCTTGGCAGGGATAAGTAATTCCCTAAAAGGTAAAAGTAAGTAGGGTAGAAGTAAATGCTTGGCTGTATCAGTAGAGATAGTCACTTCTAGCCAGGACAAATTACTGTGGGAATCTAACGTTTTCCTAATTTACCTGGAAGAGCCCTGGTGACCAGTGGGGAATAAAGCTTGCTGATGATACAAAATTATTTGGAATAGTAAGGGTGAGGTACAACTGCAAAGAGCCACAGAAGAACTCACATGACTGAATTTCCAATGTTGTCAGGGTAGCTACCTGAAAGTGATGCATTGAGTAGGACAGGCCCAGCTTTGCATATAAAGTGATGGATCCTAAACTGACCATAACTGTTCAGGAGTGAGGTCTTAGTATTATGTCAGCATTCAACAGGAGTCAAACAAGCAATTGTTGTGAGTTACTAGAAGAGGAATAAAGAGTAAACCAGAAAAGGTTGCTGTAAGTCCAGCTTGCATCCACATCTTGAATGCTATGTGTGGTCCCCTCCTCCTGCCAAGAGGTATAGTAGACCGTGAAGCTCAGTTGAGGGCAACAAGGATGATCAAAGATATGGAACAGCTTTGATGTAAAGACTTGACTAAGAGTCAAGACTTCTCAGGCTGGAAAAAAGATGACTGAATGAGATGTGAAGTCTCAAAAGTCATGAGTTAAGCTGAGGACTGAGTAGGAAGTGATTTTTGCCTTTTTCTGT
Source organism: Cariama cristata (assembly GCF_000690535.1). NCBI lineage: Eukaryota > Metazoa > Chordata > Aves > Cariamiformes > Cariamidae > Cariama > Cariama cristata. The sequence continues at coordinate 1,805 of NW_009594140.1, read as the reverse complement.
GAAAGATGTAGAAGACAAGTTCAAAACAAAAAGTGGTTCTTCATGCAGCAAATTGGAGTTTTTAGAGGATATAAGATAACAATCTTTATTCAATCTTCAATCACAAATCACTGTGACATACTATAGACTCGCTGTCTACATTGCAAGGAGCGCTGAATTTTAAACTATCAAGGTGACAGACATCTGCTTTGTCAATAACAAGTTATTGCTACTCCAATTCAAAATTAATGTAGAAACTTAACCAAATTCTAATGATCTGGCTATAGTGCATTTGAAGTGAATCCAAACATAGTGCTACTCTTGTTTTTAATGTTTTTCTTTTGCTTGCCTTGAAGGCTTTCCTAGCTGATTCTTTGCAGTTTGGTTATGTATTTCATACCTGTTATTAAAATAGTCTAAATAAAAATACTACTGATCAAGAAATGTTGTGATATGTAGTTACTCATACAAGTTCACACAGGGGATGCTACTCTGATAGGGCTTAACGTTCCCATCATCGGTTTAACCTGTGAGACTTCAACCAATTTTGTTAGACACTGTACAAAAGGCTCATCACTGTGGGGGAGGCAACTGATCGTCAAGACCTGTGTTTCATCTTTGCTTTACTATCTAATCTTGGTGCTTTCAGTTGTCCACCTGGATAATCGAATTGATGAACTTTACTTTCCCTTGTAAGAGGACAGCTGGAAGGGAAAGCTCTGCTGAAGAGTTTATTGTAAGAAGTAAATCTTGCCTTTGTCCTCGACACACCACCTCAGCTGAAATTAAAGATTGTTTCCTTGATTCAAGTAATGAAATCAGCAGCTAGGTTAATAGCTTTTTTCAAACACTATTTTTACAGTCGATGAGTTTCAAACCTTTACCTCAAGTGCTGCATCATCCAGCAGTGGTGGTGCTTGCTTACATGGACCACTGGCTTCCTACGGCATATATATATAGAGATATATATATATATAATGTCTGCTGCTGTGCTAGCTTCATTTCATTCTCCTTTCTGAAAATGTAACTAAAATCTGATCTTGCATGGAGTGATAACATCATCATTTACTTTGTGTGTTGAGATAAGTAAGAATGAGTTGCAATTTTAATTTTTTCCTACAGCTTTTAACTGAGGAGATGAATAAAGTACAAGATTACAAGAAGTGACCTTTTATCAAAGTCCAAAGCTACCACTTGTTCCATTTGAGTCTTAATGGAAAAAATGTAAGGCTGAAGTGAAATAAAGGAATTGCAATGAGTGGTCAGAGGTGGACACTATGTAGTCTGTCTACAGTATCTAACAGTAAAACTGCTTTGATGCTTTTAACTTAAGCTTTAACAGGATCTGAGAAGAGTTACTAACCTGACTTTTATGACATATAACATCAAAGTATTAAAGTAATTAATCATTACTTACTTCTATAATGTGTGATGTGTAGTTAAACACTTTCTGTTCAGTGTACTCTTGTTATTTATGTGAAAGGTTTTATTACTATTTATACGAATTTTAATAAACAAAAGAGGTTTTCATATGACAACATGAAGTTTACATGCCTTGCATTCGTTATGTTCATGGTAGACTTGAAGTTTCTAGAGAGTTTGTAATCAGATTCTATTGCCTTCTTAGAAAGCACATCTTAGGTGCTCTGTAAGACTATCATTCAAGATGCTCAGTTAGATTGAGTTTATCAGAAAAGATGATTTGAAAAAAACTAGTAATTGATATTGCTGGAAGTTAGACATACTTAGGCGATAGAAGCCAATGGGGAAACACCAATGGAGTACTCCAAAGGAGCAAAGGAGTGTTCTTCTAAGAAGGAGACATG
>NW_009594139.1:0-30230 GCF_000690535.1 Cariama cristata | reverse complement strand
TTTGCCCCTCCAGCCTTCTTGCTGGCTGCCCATGAGAAGCTGAAAAATCCTTGAATTAGTATAAACACTACTTCACAACAATTGAAAATATTAGCATGTTATGAATGTTATTCTCACACCAAATCCAAAACATAACACTGTACCAGCTACTGGGAAGAAAATTAACTCTATCCCAGCTGAAACCAGGACACCAAGTCACCATTAGGTGTGATGGAGCCCTGCTTTCCTGGAGATGGCTGAACACCTGACTGCTGATGGGAAGTGGTGAATGAATTCCTTGTTTTGCTTCTCTTGTGTGCACGGCTTTTGCTTTACCTACTAAACTGTCTTTATCTCAACCCACAAGTTTTCTCACTTGTACCCTTCCAATTCTCACCCTCAAGAGAGCAAGTAGCTTAGTTGCTGGCTGTGGTTAAACCATGATACATCTTTAAGAAAAGATCCTTTAAGCAATAAAAAGGCTTTTAACACCTTCATTAATTAGGAACTCTGACAAACATTCCAATAGGGGGGCAATGCAAAAATTTTCATCTTTATGAAAGACCTCAATAGCAGCCAAAAGCAAAGTATTACTCTACATGACTCCCAGTTGCTCTTCCATATCAGCACAAAAGAATAGAAGAGAGTAATTTTTAATCTATCCTTCCTGGCAGAAAACACACAAGCTAATTTTTCAAAAAAATAAACAACATCTGTTTTGGATGGGGTAGATGGAGAAAAAAATCATGAGCCAACCTGCAGATAACTTAAGTGCACAGATTTATAAGAGACTGTGATAAATGTGTGTTGATTATTTGCTTAATACATCTGGAATATATTTCCTCATTTATGCAATAGGATGTGGCGGTTTTTTCCCCACAAAGAAAGATCCTCCACTGGGACTCATAAAGGCAGTAATATTTTAGGAAGTTACTATTACACTAAGAATAGTAGAGATTGTCTTGTATTTTCTTGTTCACAGCTTTATAATTAACAAAGTAAAAATGTAGGCTGTTATGTTTGATGGAAGTTTCCCCAGAGAGATCAAATAATCTAAAGCAGCAACAGCTTTCTATAATTCTGAATATAATTATAAGAGTGAATTTCTTTTTATTGTGTAAACAGTCATAGTTAAGTAGATGGATCTTAGTGGTTGCCACTTGCAATCCTCAGGGCACCTGCAAGAAAGTCAAGTTGCTCTCTGCCACATGTCAGGATAGTTACTAAAGTATTAGTGTTAACTCAGGTCATATTAACGAATTCATGTTTACAGGTAGGGGCACTTTATCGTCAATATTACAGTGCTGAATCTGGAATCAGTGTTGCACATTTAAGGGCAGATCATCAGAGTAACAAGGACTGAACAAACTCCTCCACAGAAACACAGTTTTTCCAACATTTGGCCCTTATTGAAAAAAAAAAAATCTCTGCTATGCTTAGTGGAGTTGACTGTGTGATCACATATACAACAATACACATTTATATATTTACATAGAGATAGATAGATGTGTATACACCCCACAAATACACACCATCTTTCTGAACTAATATTTTTGGAGCTATAAAGAAAAAGCTTTTTCAGCCCAAATGGGTGATAAGAACTAAGCATGGTGATGAAACACACAACTTCTACTTGAGGGCAAGGCTTACTAAAGATACCCTAGAAAATAACAGTACCATACAATAGCTGGAAGGAGTAGCCTGAAGTATAATGCTGAGAGAGCAGAGACAACACGCATCTCCTGGTGGCCTGAAAGATGCTAAACCAGGCCACGCCACAGGCCTTTGAGGTACAAATTGCGGCTGCTACAAAGCAAGAAAGTAGTGCCAGCATTTCTCCCTCAGTGCTGCACGGGTATATGCTCCCACAACACACAGACCAACATCAAAGACACCCAACATCTGCTATGGTTGTGGATACCACAGAAGCTCCTCTCAGCCTGTAGCTCCCCAACAAGATTAAATTTTCTGTCTTAGCCACACACAGCTGAAAAGCTCTTTCTTTCACCACTACAACTCCCTCTCGCAGAGAAAAATCTTCCTACACAAATAATTTCTATGCTCTGAACACCCTTATACCTTGAAATTTCATCACCTGCCCTTCTGCTGACTCTTGCCCTTTCTCTCTCAGGATCCACCCCACCTAAACCCAAACCACTGTCTGGAGAGAGGTGGTGGCTGTCAGCAGCACACGTTAGAAGCACGAGCATTAAGTAGCCATACACTAACATTTCTCATTTTGCTTGGTCCCTCTGCTCTTTGGCAACCAGTTACAATGACAAAATTGGGGATGGATAGTTAACTTACTTTTTTCTGATGATGTAACATGACAGCTATTGAGACCTCCAGATTTTCAAACATATACAAACCTTTCTTCACCCACTCCATTATACATTTTCCCCACAAACGTGCACACAGCTCAGTAGTACACTCCTTAAAATGTATTACAACATCTAGATATGTGATGAGATTTCAAAAAAAGATAAAACACCTCTTGTTCACATTGTTTTCAAAGTAAGTTCTGGTATCTGGCCCCTTGAAAGAAGAATCTTTTCATTACAGGCACCAGCAGTAGGAATCAAAGACTGAAAAGTATGGCCCTCTGATCTCTACCTCTTTTAAGTACCAATACCTACGAAATCAAGAGCACGTAAGAATGAGATGGTACTGCAGGGTTCCAGTTACATGCGTTCAGTAACATCCAATGCAGTTACACTGCCATTACCACTAAGACAGTTATTCATTACTCATTCTCACTACTCAACACTATCACCACACAACAGACACAAAATGCAGGTTATTCCATGAGTTTCCTCTGTTGGAAATGAAGGAAACATGTATGGTTCTGTTCATTTTTCCTTCTGTGATTCTTGTTTGAGAAGTAGCTGTAAAACCATGACTACCTCACCTCTCCATCTTGATTTAATCAGCTTTTAGCAAACTTTGACGACATACCTAAATATAAACATTTCTGATGCGGTCAGGCATGAAACAATCCATACCAGAAGAGAGATGGGGAAAAACCCTGGAAAACAGTAATGATATTGGGAAGAAAAATCAGAGAAGACAGTAAAGCAAGGCAGTCAGATTCTACCTTGATCTTACCCTTGGGACCAAATGCCATGGGTAAAGAGAAGAAAGGGCTACACTCTCATAAGCATCATCTTACTCCTCTCTTTTTCTGTAACATAAACCCTATGTTGTCCCCGAGATTCATCCAGGATCATGGCCACAGAGGAGGGTGCAGCTATGAGGCAAGGAAGTACTGTGTTTGCAAACAGTCTTTTGTGGATCCCAAAGATCACATATTCAAGAGTCTCTGCTCCTTAGGTACTCTAGAAGAAATACATTAAAGTTGCAGATACTGCTTTTTTCTGCTTAAGAATATACTTGGGGGGGGGCCGGGGAGGAAGTAACCAAGGTAAGAGTCATCAAGTTTGCCCTTCTTTTATTTAACAGGGAATATCTGTAAGCAAAACTTCTGATTATGTTACAATGTTCTTGCACCACATGTGAACATATCACTGCATGCAGTTATGCCTCTGAAACAGCACAAATAAATAATACAAGAGGAGAACAGAGTATCCAGCAAACACCTAAGGAGATCATCACATTAAATTCTGATTCATCTGGGAAGGAACTATGCTACACTGGAAAGCATACTTATGCATTTTGTCTTAAATATGCTCTTAATAGTATAACAGAAAGTGTCAATGCTCTTTTCTTGGGAGTGGCTGTGCCCATAATACAGAGCTTAGAACTAATGTGCCCTACCTGCCAAGTATAAAGTTCAGTACATTTTGGTCTTTTTGTTAACCTGTTATTCAGAATTATGCTGGTTTTGAAGCATTTACCATGTAATAAATGCAGCAGCTGAAAAGTATCCAGAATCAGTGGTCATTCATACATTCAGTCATCCAATAATTTGAGCACGTTCAGCAGAATACATGAATGCGCACATGTGTTTAATAAGAACATGCACTGCAAGTTTTGTATATAAAGAATTGCTAAGAGGAAGATTGAAATCTTTCTGAAACCTTCAGGGTTTTTTTCCCCCTGGGACTTCAGGGGGAAAATGTAGCTAATTTATTACACACATTTCAGCCAATATTTACATGAAAAACTGACAAATGCCATCTTGGTAGGATTCAAGAAATGATTTTGCTATTCCAGCATCCTATAAAACTGTCATACAATACCAATTCTGTCAATCAACAGTGTCAAATTTTGAAAGCGTCTCTTTGTTCTGACTGGTTAGTACTACTGCATTTTACAGACAAAGGTTAGTCAGGTCAGATTTCAAATATGACCAGCTCTTAAGATAATCTGAAACTTCAAGCAGCAGAGAACAGAGACCGTTAAAGAGAGTAGCCTGCAAAATAAAATCCTTTGTTGAGAATTCAAAGCCTTTTTTCAGGAGGAAAAAATACAAAAGCATACATTCTTTAAATATACATTTAGCCTCTTGGCCTTACTCCACAAAGCTGCTCTTCAGCACCAAGAGCACAGCCAATAATTTGTTGTTACAGCCTGACTTTCCTGATACTATTTGCTTTTGAACTTCTAAAAGGGTTTTAAATTCCCCAAATAGTCTAGTCCCACTTCATGCAGTCTGTTCCATTTTTGGAACATAATTACTAAAAATAGCCTTAATTAGAATTATATAACATCATGGGGAAAAAGACAACCAAAAATTCAAAAGAAATAAGTCTGTAAATTTTGGGCATTGACTGAGAAACAGTACAGCTGATCCATCGGTGATGTCTGAAGCAAACTGCCTGAAGAGAAATACCAATTTCAGTGTCAATCAGAAACTGTTTTTGTAATTATGCATAATCAAAACCATGTAACTATCAACACTCTGAATATAGAGGTATGGCCAGCTAAGCAACAGAAAGATAAGGAAAAAAAAAAGAATTAACCAATTAGCATCAAGATATAACATCTTCCTTTTTCACCAAATATCCACATTGTGTTGCCTCTCTGTAAGTAGCGAACTTTCTAAGGTGTCCAAGGCATTTTCATGTTTTCTTATTTGCCTAAATGCTTAATTTCTAGCCCTGACAAAGTGCTGTTTAAATTACTTGTCAACTGGATAGAAATGATGAGACCTATCACATTTTAAGGTCTGTATCTGCCTGCATTCCCTCTGCCAGCTATGTACACTTCAGCAGGTCTGCCCAAGTATTCCTCAGTACATAAAGGAGAAAGATCTTCCTGATGCCAGGATCTATCGTTTAGGAGCAAAAGAACTGCTAGCCCTCAGAATTTACTCTGTTGTGAACTATGACTGTAATTTTTATTTATATAGAAAGATAAAACAAAATAAAACTGTGTTGAAGTGATAAGTTACCTTGAACAATTACCCTTAACGGGTCCTCTACTAAAATCTTAACCCTTAATAGTTGCTATAAGTTAATTGCCACAGTGTGGGCAGCTCCTTCTTTCAAGGGTGGTAGAGAAATGGGTCATCCTTCCTTTTTCTTTTCCTTTTTTCCCTGATACTATCAACTTTTTTTCCTGCTAGTATCACCCAGCTTTATCTCCAGAAATACATCTTGCAAAACTGAGGATGGTGGTTAAAGATCTTCCAGTCAACCCATTTCCGAGCCTAAAACTAAGACTGAATGCAATTTGACTGATTAAAATCAGAACTCTGGGAGTGCTGAAAAAGTCAGAGTTCAAGTAAGTCCTAAAGAGCACCTCTGTGAGCAGACAGATCGCACGTGTAGTACCTGGGGATCCTTCCTATTTCCGATATTCCTGAGTGAAAAGTATTAAACAGATATCTTCTGTTCCTCAATACTGTCTCCTTCACAGAATGGCTGCAGTGGGAAGAGACCTCTGGAGATTGCCTAGTCCAATCCTTCCTGCTCAAACCAGGGTCAGTTAGAGAAGGTTACTCAGGACCATGTCATACAGTTGGGTTTTTAATACCTCCAAGGATGGAGACATCACAACCCTGCCAGGCAAGCTGTTCTAGCGTTCAACCATCCTCACAGTAAAAAAGTTTCTTCTTATGTTTAAATGGAATTTCCTGTATTTCGGCTTACCCACTGTGTCTCCTCCCATCACTGGGCACCTCTGAGAACAGTCTGGCTCTGTCTTCTTTACTCCTCCCCATCAGGTATTTATATACACTGAGAAGATCCCCCTGATCATTCTCGCTTCTCAAGGTTCTCTCCTCATATGACAGATGCTCCAAGTCCTTTATCACCTCTGTGGTCCTTTGCTGGACTCACTCCAGCATGTCCATCTCTCTCTTGTACTAGGGAGCCTAGGACCAGACACAAATCTCCAGGTGTGTCTCACCGAGCAGAGGACAAGGATCATCTCCCTTGACCTGCTGGCAACTCCTTTTTTAATGCAGCCCCAGGAAGCTGTTGGCCTTTTTCGCAGCGAGGGTGCATTGCTGGCTTACAGACAATATGTTGTCCTCTCAACTTTTTGGATAATAAACAGATACCCCAAGATGCAAACTATCTTTCCCTGTCCCTCCTGCAACTGATCTCATCCTTTCTCTCAAAGATCTTGTGTGCATTTCAAACAAAATGAAGTACCACGTTTCTCCAAGCAGATTTTGCTGCATGTGGAGCCAGATGGCATTCTTTTTTTCCTTCCTAAATTAACCTAACCTGAAATATTCCTGGTCTTTGGTCTATAACATCTAATCTCATCAGCTGGGATCACTCTTGGCATAGCACTGATTGTATAATGAGACTGAGCTAGCAGTCATGCAAAAGCAAAAAGATGGCCCTAGACAGATCTGTGATGGTTCTTCAAAGCGTGTTTCACATATTTCCTAAACTCACACCTGTTGGGAATGTAACATAAGACTCACTTTGCCAAGATTACTTATTTTTCCATAATACACTATAGAGTCAACACAGAAAATGCAAGACAGGATACAAAGAAGAAATTCAGAATTTGACACTGCCTGTGACAAGCATGAAATATTCAAAACCAGAAGCTGTCTTCTTCCAGCGTGAAGCCTGAGCAAGAGGTCTTGATTATTGCTTACTGGTGGAGCTTTTTTCCCACAAATGTGGCATCACTTATTAACATCCTAAATTGCCCCCAGTAGTTTGGCAGAAGGCATGCCTACTAATTCATGAAATCACCATAACTTGGGCTGGATCAAGGACAGAACCCAAAAGTATACTAGCCCACTGTGAAGAATAAGCTGCTTGGAATTGCTACTTTGTCAACTCTTGTAGAAATCAGGAGATGAAAATACAAGGATAAATAAAGAGAAGAATCTAAGCTCTCTAGGTAAACCTAGAAACAGTGGAACAGGAAGAAGGAGAATTGCAAATATGTGAAAGGATAAAACAGGCTCAATTCTGTCTGACAACTCAACTTCACTTTTTGGTGTCAGAACAAGATTTCTTCTGTACTCCTGAAGTTGAGGGTTTATTCTGGCAAGTATTCTTACTGATGGAATACTGCTTCTGAAAACCATGTCTTGTTCTGGTTATAGTCGATGATTTATGCCTTTATTGAAGGAACTATGGAAAACAAATAGAAGATCAAAGGAAATCTTTGACATCTTCATGATTGTCTTTGGAGTTTCAGAGCTTGCCTCCCTTAATTCTCTACTAACTTTGGAAACCTCTTAATGTAATGATTTTCCTGATGGTAGCATGTGTGAAACTATATTAAGGTTGAAAATACATCTCTTTGATGAATGAAAGGAGACCCCGAAGCGCTAATTCCTCCAGCACTCTTTTCTTCTCATTTACCATTCTTCAAGAAGCTGACTGAACAGTACCTAGGAAAAACTGAGCTGTATCACTCTGCGATTCACATTCAGGAGGAGGTTGCAGGACAACAACTTGCTTTACATGTTCTGATTGTTTTAGTAACACAAACTTTTTAAAAATTAAGTATGGCCATTAGAACTCAGTTTCCCTTTTCACCATTTCCTGAATTTAGTTACAAAATATAAATCCTGTAAGTGGGCTCTCCTCCACCTGGGGGCTCCTTTGCAACTCCAGTCTTTTACCAGTACAAAAGTAACTTCTTTTGCTTGTGGCAACGCTTTATAAAGCATGCCATCGGGAAAACTGAAAGTTGCACCTATCACTTTGCATGATTATTACACTCAGGAGTTCTGGGATACAAAAAGACCAAGACCTGTTCATAAGAATTACAAAAAATGGGAGTGAAGAGCACAGTGCCAGTCTCAAACTCTGTTTCGCTCATCACAGAGACAAAGCCCAGTCTAGCACAACAAGACTCAAACAAACAGCAGCTACTGAGCAATCTTTCTTTGAGATATAAGATGACTATTCCAGCCTCCTCTGCTCAACAGCTACATAAATCTAAGCCATTAAGGAGGTAAGAAGATCCCTTTCTGCAGCAGTTTGTGGTTTGGTTCTCTTCAGTAAAGAAAAAAGAACAGGTAGATCCAAACCAGGAAACCTCAGTCCCTTCATTTCTGAGGGGAGAGAACAAGAATGGGAAGAAAAAAATAATCCAAATAATCCTCTGAAAAGACACTGGTCATCATTTCAAATGAAACAGCCCCTCTATGTACAGCAAATTCATCACAACTTAGCTGCTCAAACTGTCCACCTAGAGCTGGCAACCTTCTTTTTACCAGGAAGCTAAAAGGAGCCTGCTTGTTAAGTCCTCCTAACAACATACTCCTTGTCCTTTTTTTACCATAACCATATCCCAGAAAGACAATTTTGGATACAGGACTTGCGTTAAAACGCATCTTGCGGCACGTACACACAGTTTCATGTATATGGCTCAGGCTTTACTCCTTCACAGCTTTTATTCTGGTGATTGAGCTTTACTTCTAAGAAGCAAAGGATCCAGGATGAATAGATCCTAGATCTAGAAACATTTCAGCAGGGTAAGGACTAAGCCGTTTCAAATCTAATCCAGAAAAAAAGAAAATGGCTTTCCATGCTGCCAGCTCATTTAGTTTCACCAAGTCTTTCCATATTTAGCAGATGTGTTGGTTTTTTTCCCCCAGATTCTGATATGAGAATCTACAGCTTTTAGAGGTTTAAAAAGTAATGTTTAACTCTTGTGGCAGTGTAAAAACATGGCTTAGAAGCAGAACCAAAGAAAACCAAACCCACACCTAGCATTTTTAAGCCTCTTTTTTTTAAATGCTTGGCATCATCTGTGATGTCTTCGACTACAACTAGCATTGCTTCTAGTGAGACTGAAATCACAGCAAAGAGCTGGAAGCAACTGTATGACCCAGGTGTTAAGCTTCAATTGGTAAGTTTCCTCCAAATACTAGTAATTCAAAACTATTCAGTACCAAGTTGCAGTAGTAAGCAAATTCAGGAACTTTTTATATAGGTTAAAAATGAACAATGTGGAAGCTATACAAAATCTAGTATTGAATACTCACTTAGCCTTTTAGGTTTTGAAAATAAGGAACTGGCAGTGCCACAGAGTTCTCTGCATCAAACTGAGGTTTTGAAAATATCAGAGCTGGCTAAATTGCACAGTTGGCAAAAGGAGAGAGGAGCAAAGAGCAATACACAGAAACACACAGAGCTGTGAAGCTACTCCAGATCACGCCACAGACATCACTTCAACACAGTCGCTGAAATAAGAGCCCCCTTTCTCTTCCAAAGGCCTGTCACAGGAGTATCTTCCCAAGAAAAGGGATTTTAAGCACATATATGTGACAGTGCAATGTTACTGCTTGAGGCAGCTCTCAAGAAAATGCTACATGGCTCTCAAATGAGCCCAGACGTGACCTTCCCTGCTGCTCCAACGCCAGGACCATATAAAGCAAACATTGCATTTGCTTTGCTAAAAACCGTTCAGGAAAATCAGGATACTACAGGCAGTTCTGATTGTCTTTATTACTGTGATGGCCTGGTTGAAAGAGATGTCCCATATGGGACTACCAACCCATCTTCCTGAGCACTCCATAAACAAATGCTAAGCACTCCAAGGAGGTTACAGTCTAAATAGAAGAGAGGAAAGAAGCATTCTTAATCCCAGTTTGCACATGAAAAATTGAGTCATAAAGTGATATAACACATGCTCCACAAAGACGATCAGGCCTTCTCTATGTGCCTATGTGCTACTGGACAGTCCACAAAGGACCCTTTATCTCTTGGTGCTCCATCATCCTCAGCTTTTAAAAAGTGCCCAGGAACCAAATTTCCCTCCCTTTATAGGAGTAAAACAGCTCCCACAGCTCCAGAGAATCAACTCCATCAGGCACAGAGCATCACAACACTCAAATACCTCAGGACAACTTGCCCTAAATGACCTAGACAGTCACACCAGAAGGCAATAGCAGATACAAGACTTCCTGACCCTCTACCTACAACACTGCTATGGTTTCTGTGCTACTTCACGGGTAATGTTTTTCACTCTTGCTACATATGTTAAAAATTATCTAGTAAGCTGAAAGGGGACACAGAATATTGAAGATGCCTTCACTTAGATGAGCTACAAATCAAAGTACTGTTTGTGTCCTTTAAAGATGGTGCATTTCAAAAAAGGGCGGGATAGTATAAAGAAAATTTCACTCCTGCAGCATTACCTTCTGCTTTATTCTTTTATCATTCTGCATTTGTCCCACACCATTGACATGCCCTGTTAAACAGCTTCAACACTGCCAAAACATAGCCACAAACAGCAATCTAAGAAAAAAAAACAAAACCTTGTACTTAATGTTTTAAGATCCGAAAGGAGTATACAAACAACCTCTTTGCTTATTTCCACAGTTTTGTTGATTTCTCTGCTTGGAAAGGTAGAAAAAAATCTAAAATAAATATTTCAAAAACAAGTTAAATTTAAAAGTTAAGCATTCAATGTTTTACATTTCAGTTTGTTGCTTTAGAGCTGTTTCTGCTGAGGGTTAAAATCCATAAACTTCTGTGGAATTACTGCTGATTTCCATGCATGCAAATCAAATAGGTACATTCAAGATTATCTTTGATCCCTCTGTTATTAAACATGACTATCATCTTCATCCACAACACAAGACATTCCGGATGCCGTTCTGATAGTAGTTTTAACTGCTTACAACCCCATTAAAAAAAAAATAATCTGAAAACTAGCATATTTGCTTTTTGAAAACCAAGTTGCAGTAATTAGGCATATTATTTCTAAATTGGACTCAACTTCAGCAGGGTATGGGGAAATTGAAGGAAGAAAAGTAATTTGATTCCAAATGCAGAAATGTGAAATAAACTATTGGGTGGACAGATCTCTAAACACTGCATTAAAATGTTTATTAATTCTCTATTCTTGGCAAAGACACAGTGTTGTGACAAAAAAGATTTTCAGATTTATTTTTTCTTCAAGAACATGTAATTTCTAAGATCCCAAACTTAGACAGATTGGTACATTATGTTGAGCATTTAAGAGATATTAAGGGAACTGAAAGAATTTTCAATGATGCTAGTGACATTCATTTTCAATGTTAATAACCTATTTACCATGATAACAGCTTAATAAGCTTTTAACTGGCAGAAATTAAATTCTGCTCCAACATGGTATTATTATTAACATTATGAAGAAAAAAACTCCACAGTTCCTTGCCCTCATCATTCAGATATTTTTATTTTATATTTCAAGGAGATCACCAGGAGATATTTTCTCTCCTGCTTCCACCTATGCAGGAAAACTCCGATTCCATTCATTGGGATCAAAAATCTACTTGGGCACTGCAATAGACGCAACCTGCCTGTCATCTTTGCAAATCTATATTCCAGAGTAGCCTTGTAGGATCATTTCATGTTAGCAATGAGCTGGAGGACATTTTGAGAATGTAAAAAGATGTGGGAAAAATGCAGAGAGTTTTACAAAGAAGCAAGCTTGTGGAACAAGAGATGGATACTTGGGGAACAGGAGATGGATACTAGGGGAACCGGAGATAGATAAAATTAAGAAATAAAATCATAGTAACAAGATGAGACAAAGAGCTTGTGTGCTAGACAAAGAACTTGTGTCTAATTTACGTAGAAGTTACGCATAGCATAAGCACCTATCTGAATCTTTTCTAAAAAGCGTGATAGTCGTGTGAACAGTACTTGTAACCAATCAGAGCTTGAGCAAGAGAGTGTACAGAAGTAGAAAACATAATATAAGATACAGCTTTGAACAGAATAAATGACTTCTCTGATCATCATATTGGTGTGCTGAGTTGTCCGTGCCTCGCAAGAAGAGAAAACCCCACACAGCCTTTTCTGTCTGTCACTCTGCTCAAAGTCACAAACACTAAATATCACTGTCATGGTTTACTGATCATATAGGAAGCTCAAGCTATACAAAATAACAAGTCTAACCCTCTCCACTGGAATTAGAGGGTTCAATTCCTGCAAGGTAAGAAGTCCACCTATCTTTGAAATCCTGATCTATGTAACATGGCTGGATCCAGTCTTCACTTTGCTTGTATTTTGTTTGCTTATATGATTCACTCTTACTGTCTTTTAAATCTTGTTGCAAAACGTGAAACCACAGTTGTTGCTCCATTTTACTGTGGGCAACCTATCATTTTCCCTGCCTAAAACACCTCTGCCACGAAGAGAAACCACTATACAGAAACCACTATATAAATTGCTTCTTTTCTTCATGTGATCAAAAATAACATTTTCCCTTACTTGTTTTGTAAATGCAACTCTGCAGACGTACCATGTAGTGAATGCCTGAAGTGTTGTATGTCAAATGCTTCCTTAAGCTGAAAAAGAAACATCTTTCCTTGTCCTGTAAGTGTAATCACTTCATTTGACAAAGATTTTTGGCAAGTACTTCAGGAGAGGACTAACACGGATCCATTCAAACTGAAATTTCAGTAGTCATATCTTAAAATTAAAAACGTCAATCCAGACAACTTTAAAACATCTGTGGATGAAACATTTGTATATTCTACCCACCTGTGCTTTATACTATTTTAATACTAGCTTAGAGTATTTCTAATTTTTTCCTTGAAGTTTTAGAGCATGTTACCATAATAAGAAAGGACATGATGAAAGTTTCCTACCTAGTAATGCTTGATGTGGAACTTTTTCAAATTGTTCTGCATCAGAGATTGTTTCTCAACATATTTTAAATGCTCCAGTATTACTAATAAACGGTACTTACTCGGCCAACAAACTCCCTTCACCAAGACCACCTGCATATTGCAGAGAGTCCATACATCCACGTCAGGCATGACAGGAGCTTCCGGCATCACTCTGTTCTTGGGGTGGTTCTTCTACAAGAAAGGGCTTGATTTGTTCTTGGTCTTCCTGAGGAAAACACTAAGGGTATCAACCACTGCCAATTGTTCCCAGGGTGCTAGCAATATACCCAAAGCCTGGAAATACAAATCCATTTCACACAGGTCACTGAGCAGCAACCAGACAGTGATTTTTGGTCACTACCAACCTGGGCCAGATGCAGACTGGTGACATGAGGGTGAAAGGTTCTGAACCCAATTACTAATCCCCTGAGCCACTGACTTCTCTGGCTCCTTATTTGTTATAACCCTGATATTTATCAGAAAATTGAGAGGCATCAGTACAACAAACAGAAAAGGTGTTGATATTTCCAATTCTATTTTTAATTACAGAAAATCTCTGGCAAGGTTTCAAGCCCTTTTTGTGCCATAACAAACTGTTACTCCTCTAGTGCTTGAATCTACACTGTGGAAGGAAAACAAATACAATCAAGCCTGTGACTTCTGACTGCACAAAAAATTAAAAAGACAAATGCCCCAGCACAGACGACTGGATGCAATAGCTTTGTACCTTGCATGGGTACATTGCACTGGATCCAAAGTTGTAATGGAAACTATCCAGGGCATCAGAACATGCTTGACAGTCCTTCACTTCTCGCTGCCTATGCTATTCCTTGTCCAACGAGATGTCAGATTTTCTGTTTCTCAATGGAAGGAGGCCTATGGCATATTCTAGAGTACTCTACACTACTCTGCCAAGTCAGAGCTCTATAAAACTCTGCAAGCTACCATCGAGGATATCAAAACATACTCAGCTGAAGTGCGATTTAAATCCTTCCTACCTGCAATAAAATTATTCCAATGATCTATGAAGAAGTATGCTGTATAGCTAAAACAAGACAGTTAAACTACCACAGAACCATTACTAGAGATGTAGGAACAAGGAAGGACAGGCTTAGCAAAATGAGCCATTACATTTTTAGGACTAAATCTACAGCAAGACTTTGCTCAAGGGTTGAAAGAACTTCCCAGTTGCCCCATGGTGAGCCAGGAACAGTTTCAGGCCTTTTAACCCACGAGGTCCCAATCCCGTGGGGCTCACAAGTTCTGGCAAGACCCCTGGACCTCCCTGGGGAAGTGCTCACCAACCCAATCTCAGTTTCATTTCCCTCCTGTTTACAAAAAGTAGAAGTCAAAGCTGTCTTGTTGAGAAGACATAAGCACTGCCTGCACATTGCCAGCACCCCCAAGGAGGTAAGTGATGCATTAGTCCTCTTGCTTCCCCACCCACTCAGTGAGCGTATATGACTCTCATTAGGCAGAAGAGAAGGACCTTGCTACGCTTCTCAATCACCTTGGAGCAAATAAGCTGAGCAAGGCATCAGAATGACCTGCCCAAGAATAGCATTGGGAGTTCAGATTATTTTTTTTAGGGAGGTGGGTCTGAAGCTACTCCTTTCTGGCACTGGAAACCTTCCTCCAGTACCATAGGAAAGCAGTTCTGGTTCAGAGCAGCAACGAAAGATAAAGGGGAAAAAAAAAAGCCACAGAAAACAAAAGGCTATGAAAGTTGTGGCACAGATAGGGAATGAGGAAAGTATCATAGCACCTGAGACAAAATGAACTAGCAATAATGTGAGAGGGCAGACATAAAAAGGTACCATAAGAGAAGCTAGTACAGCAGGAGGCAACAATGCAAATGAATGGATGGGGACAAACAATGGATGTCTAATTGGATTGTCAACCTCCTATTACAGAGATGGGATATGTTATATAAGGCCCTAAACATAAAGTGTTTAAAACTTTCAGACAGAAAGAGACCTAGTAGAGACACATGCCAGAGTTGCAGGCACTCTGGGTAAAGAAGAAGAAAAATATTTCACCACTAAACAAATTACATAAGCACAAGGTTGCAAAAAAGAAAAAAAGTATTAACATAAATTGGTTTAGCTGTACAAGATTTATCAAGTTAGAACAAAGTATGTTTTCAGGCTACATTCATTTGGGCTTCAACTATATCGAGAAAGGCACTGAAATAATCAAATTATGAAGCCCCAAAAGCATTTAATAATCACAAAAATGAAGGAGATGCACTAATAAAATTAACACTAATAAACTAGGTCAACACTGAGAAAAGAAAAGGAGTGACGGAGGAGGAAGAGAGCTCTACCCAGAGATGCTCCTCCAGGCTGCCGACTTTGGCGCTGCACTCCCCGCACAGCGCTGTGCAGTAATGACTACAGATGATGCAGCTCTTTGACCTCTTTAACACAGACATTGCTCATGCTGTCTCCATAGAATCTCTGCTTGCTGCAGCTAGCATCCAAATGGCTCCTTAATATAGAAACCTGTGAGGAAATGCTCCCTCTATCAGTAGTTTATCAACCCTCAGATTAGGAAAAAGGGTCTTCAAACCTCACAGGCTTATCTGCAGTGCAGCAGGAGTCTGGAGAGGCGAGCAGAGGACAGTCAGGAACTCGTCAGCTCTTGAGCCACCTCATGATCTGTGGCTCAGTAAGGTAATTTCAGCACTACATCTCAGCTTTCTTCACTCCGAGTATAAACACCACTTGTTCACCTTGCCTAAAACCATTAGAGTATGAACCTCAATCCAGCTGTGTTGCCCCTACTCCGCTGCCCGTTCCCAAAGCCAGGCAACCTTTCATGCTGAGAACAGCTCCACAAAAACCAAAGGAACCAAAGGTAGTCCTCAAGTCTGCAAGGCTTTGGCTCCTGGTGTTTTGACACACGAAACACTACGTACAATAAACACCAAGGAGTCATGACTAGTGCTAGCCAAACCAGCAAACACAGAGGAGAGCCGGAACTTTCGCTCTGCTCCACCTCAGAATCTGACACACTCCTGTTATAAAACAGATGCATAAATGATTACAGTGATTATGCAGGGGAGCAAGATTATGCAAGTGCTAAGCACTGCTGTTATAATACAGATACACAAATGAGTATAAAGGGGCGTAGGGATGTGGCATTTCTCTTTAGCTTTCTTAGGAAGGCAAAGAAAGAATGAGATAGAGGGGTCTGGATAAATGCAGTCAGAGGGAATTATTTAGGCAGGAAAGACAGAAATCCTGTCTTTCTGCCAGGCACTCCCTTGCTCACACAGGGAAAGCTCCAGCACAGCAGCACAACAGCAGAGGTAGAAGCACAAAGGCAAGGAACTAAACTGTTCATTAAAACTCAGGATTGGAAAGAGCTGAGAAGCATTATAGTGCCGCAGAAGATCATTCTTCTCAACTTTCTGGCACAGGAAAATCAGAAACAACTGCCGTTAGAAAAAAAGAGAGAAAAAAGTAGTCAAGGACAGAGGAGCAAAGTCACAGGCCAATTCTGAAGAGCAGGGAGTGGTAGCAGAGATCCACAAAAGCTGTACGTTTAAGTGTGGTGAATTTGGAAGCTTGCTTAAAAGAAAGTCTAACTGTTACTACAAATATGGACATTAAAACAGCTACTTTTAAATCTCCCTCTTCAAATGAAGGTTAACACAAGATTGTAAAGACTCTAAGACATCTTCAGATGCAAAAGCAGAGCATTTAGTGACGTGTACAGAGGATAAAGCACTAGCAGAAGCTCTGGCAAGTAATTCTAGAAACCAGGCTGGCTGTAGGCAGGTCTGTCATGTCATACTATTATGTGCCAGTACAGAGAGAAAAGGTCAGGACAATCATACAATAACCTGCAAAAAGAAAAAAAAAAAAGTCAAGCTAATTTAATTGTAATTTGTCCCAAGGCAGTTTATCAGAAAGCTCATGAATGCAAGCCTTCAGCCTCAGGAATGAGAGCAAGCTCAGCAGTAGCCCTTTATCAGGGACGCAGGAGCCACTCCGGCTCCATCCTCCCCAGCCTGTGCCCAGACCCTCCTCAACCACCCCCTTCGGCCCCCAGGGAGCGTGAAAGGAGCCGACACGCACTCAGGCACCAGCCTTCACCTCCTCGCTATGAGCTTCTGAGTTGCAGAGGGAGTTGCACTGGAGAGATCAGAAGGCCCAAAGTTACCTCAGCTTTCTGGACTTGGGTGTCCCTTCTGCTCTGTGGCTGAGGCAGAAGAGGAGGTCGCTGTCCCTCAGTCACTCATCTCAGCCTTCCCCCCGCGGGTGCCTCAGGCACAGGGTACCTCCTGCTCTTCCCCCTGGGTCTGCCAGCACAACTCTGTGGGTGACTGGCTCTTAACCAAGTGCCACCAGCTTGGTCCAGTTAACAAAATGTACGCGTATCGCCTCATGCATCCCAGCCAGGCCAGGGACAGGCTCGAAGGAACTGAAAAGCTTGGCAAGAAAAGAAAACAAACCGCTGGGGTCAGGGAGCATTTTAGCTAGCACAACTCGGCCTCATAGAAGGACGTATCACCGGAGCCTTCAGCTGAAACCTCCCTGAAACTCTCAGGGCAGGAATCACCTTGGTTCTGTGCCAAGGCAGCACGTGGGGCCCAGCTCTCACACAGGTCTTTTAGAAAGAGGAGGAGATCCCTCTCTCTTTTCATTACAAGTATTGGCAGGTTTTAGGAGAAAGGAACCACTAAGACACTACCCCAAAATTACGCAGTATTTATTGGAATTACAGCACGTTGCCTCAAAGGGATATGAACCTATATTCAGGAAACTTCACTGAAGATCAGGAAGATATATTTTAATCCTCACACAATATTTTCAGTGCTGCTGCTCTTGAAAGCACATACTCCTTGCATCTTACAGACTGCACGGATTTGGTCCAATATGACATTATTATAAATCCACATTTTGAGCTCATTTTTTCCTCTTTGATGAACGGTTTTAAATCATGCTTAAAATAGCACATGTTTAATATTATACTGTATGCAAAGTCAAATTAAGATGCTTGCACATAACTTAGGTAAATTAAAAAGAAATGGCTTTCCTGTTCTATAAGCATTGCCAAAATTCCCCAATGCTTCCCATCTTGAAGCTCCCCATATCCCCTGTAGCCTGAGCCTCTAGCCCAACTGACTATTGCTGTGACAGAAACCCTCCTCTGTAGACATTTTCTCTACTGAAGAAAGAGCTCATGGATAAATTAAGAATCAAAGGCAATACATTTAACACAAACTCCTACAGTGCTGCTTTTACCCAAGCTTTTGAAGATTTCCTTCCCATTCCTCAACTTGCCCAACCAACTAAAAGGTTTGAAAAATTAATGTGACCAAAGACTTTGCCTAACTGATGTTGAATGCCAGAAGCAAAGCCTGAGGTGAAATACAGGTATATGGAAAGACTAGTTTGGACAGGCTTTATTATGGTCAGTTTGGTATATCTCAATTTACTGCTTATATCTTTCTTGCCTTTTTCCTCATAATGAAGGCTTACTTGCCTTGGCTCCAAAATCTACCAAAGATGCACTCTCAACATGTATACATAGAAGTGTAAGTCACTAAGGGCTAGTTTTATCAATTTTTTTAGAGGATGGCATCCTGTTAGTAGATCATTCATATATCTATTTTTATACTGCAAGGTCTTCAGAGAATCTGAGTGTCATTTGAGACTGTGTAGTAAGCGCCTAGCAAGGAGTAGGTGCCACTATAAATATACTAATGTGTCATTATGCATCATTGTCATTATTTATTGTCCTTGCTTCTACAAGTTCAAATAACATCTTCTGTATAGGACAATGCATTTAGTTCAATTAAAAATCACTAGATTTTTTTTTGTTAAGTTTTCAGCTGCCAGCAGTATCAATGGATTTTAGAACATCCGCTCCTCTTAAAAGGACATCTCAAGGATGAACCTAGAAAGGGTGCACCAATTTTCCTCCATGCGGAAACTCTGGAGATAAATTTCACACATTCCTTTTCCAGGGTAAAAAAACAACATTTCCCCCACTTCAGCCCTGTTAAATTCAACTTTTACAAATATTTTTGGTCCATGGAGGAGCAAACAGATTGACAAGGCAGTATCCTTGGCAGATCACCCAACTGAATGGGTGATCAAAACAACCCCCTAACCTAACAAAATATAGAGATCATTTAACCCAACGGGAGGAAGAGTTACAAGTGGTTTAAGTGAGAGTATAGCTGTCAGGGATTGACTGATCTCTGGGTATTTTTCACTAATACTATCATATCAAACCAAAAAGTGCTGGGTTTTGTGCTCCTTAAGAGTCAAACAGCCTCAAACTCCTATCAGTTTGGAACCTGGGGGATTTTAAATTACATCGGTCATCAGTGAAAACAAAAGCCTCAAATGGACTTCTCAAAACTGAGGTAAAAAGCAAAGCTATAAACGTTATTTTCAATGTGCTGGTGCAGTGAGCAGGGGAAGACCCTTGGGCACTTCCTGTATACACAATTCTACGGCGTAGTCAATGGGAAAGCCAGTCAGAATATGGGACACCACTGCTGTATTTGATAAACAAGGACAGTTTAGTCAAATGAATCAAGTAAGTATGTGCCAGATGCAAAAACTGAATGCCGTACTTATAAATCAATTAACTGATCTGCAAACAGCAATTCTTATTCTTCACTTTTTTTATTAAAGCTACTATTCTTTTCTATCTTTAAAGATACTAGGTGCAGCTCTTTTGATTCATTCACATCTTACAAAGGGCTCAGCTCCAGAGCTACATTTTCTCTAACATCAGCACCTCATGTCTTTTGTCTAGCCACTTCAGCCTCCAAGCAGATGGATATGGATCTTCTCAAAGTCGTTAATACACAATACACCTGAAGTCTCAAAGCATCCCCTCTCTTCTTCATTCAAGGTTGACAGAATTCTCCTTTTTGCCACTCAGCTCTTTTGTTTGCTTTTTTTACACTGAAGCATCTGATGCTTTGGTACAATGTAACAGAACTCTGGGTCAGATCACAGTATTTTACAGAACTCCTTGAGACTGTCCCAGTAAGAGCCAAGAACATGCAAGAGTGGAAAAGAAGCCTTGTCCTCATATACTCTCATATAGGAGAACCATTCAGGGTGAACGGGACCTCAAGAGGTCATCTAGTCCAACTATACGAGTACTTACATACTACCGTTCCTCTTGGGCTGCTCCTCCAAACAGTAGTATAAAATCTGTCCTTCAATTTATAATAAAGTTAGTTTTTAAAAGCTTTTCTCCAGATGTTTTAGAAACAGCATTCAGGAAATGTCATATTTCACCCCTCAGTATGTCTTACAATGAAAAAAAATCAAAACATTTCATGTCAAAAATTGTCAAGACAGGTAAAACGGATATTTCTGGAACAACTTATCATGAAAATTTTCTCAGATACAAACCAGGTTCTTTTTACAGGTTTCAATTCTGAAGAACTTTTTCAGCTCAAAATAACATTTTAATGAGAAAATCCCTTAGCAGTCCTAAACCTTGTCCTGTCAACTAGTGTTTTCACCTATTGGAAGCTGTGCGGGCTTAGACACATAGCTGCTTCTGCTGCTGTTTAGTAGCAGCAAAGTCCTTTGGGGGCCGCTTATTCCCCTGTACTTGGGCCTTCCAGCACCATTACTTCTGCCAATCCAAAAATCAAAGCGGAGTCTGGCTGCCTAGCAATCAAGAGCACGTGCACGCAGACACAGACTAATCGATACAGCTCCAACTGTAATTCCGTTATGAACAAAAGTAAAATACTAATTTACCCCAAAACTCAGACCACTGAATATTCTCCCTCATGATCTGAACTTTTTTCTCTTACACCTGCCTGGCCTCCTTAGGCTGAACAAATATTTGTAGCTGATAGCTCAGTGAATTATCACAGGGCAAGTAATGTTGTAACTGCTACTGAATATGATGTTAAAAAGGATGAGAGACATAACAGACAGACCTGTAATCTTCAAAGCAGTTTTACATGGGAGCAAACTAAAGCACCCAGGCTACTCATGACTTGTCAGCTAATAACGCAATCACTTCTTGTTCTAATACTGTGCTGTAGTACAAGCCAATCATTTATTCTGCGAGTCTTCTAGCAAAACTGCATAAACAACAATAACCCTCCTCCAAACATGACATTTTTATTTCATGCTGTACGTGAATTAATTGAAATTCAAATTCAAATGCTTTCTGCATGCACAGTTGGAAGCTTGTCCTGTCTCTTAGCAAAGTGTGCATTCTAGCAACCAAATGCTACCATGCTAAGTTGTCAGATAAGCTAGGAAGGAAGTTCCAAATAAATTATTTTCAAGGCACTGTCTTTATTTTAAGCAAGCAAGAAGTATTTATGCATTGAGTCCTTAGCTACAGACAAGCCTTCTTCTGAAGGAAGAACTCATTCCAACATGTAGCTTCATTTATTTCTAGATATGAAAAAAAGAAAAAAAATGCAGAATGGAAAGAATGTTTTCCACCTGAAGCTGCTATAAGACCATATAATACATAGGCTGTAGTGTGACATTACCAATAAACTGAGCCGAAACTTTATTTCAGTATGTTCTACCCGCTGCTACCCTGAATGCCAACAAAGCTGGAGGGGAAGCCAAAGTCGCTGCTGGTGTAGGAGGTAAATCTGCTCCACCAGCGGGCAGAAAGCTGAGTTGGGGCTGGTGGAGGAGGTCCTTGTGCCTGCTAGGGGAACATGAAGGGCAGGGATAGACGGGGGAAAAGCAGAAGTGTGGGCTAGGTTTGCCTTTTCTATATTGCAAGCACAAATCAGGCCTGGAGGAAACAATCATGATAAGGAAGGACGGCTGCAAACCTACTCCCCCTTCATGTGATGAGAACATATACTGCACTTAATGGTACCAATGGAGATGAGATAGTCATCCCCTTTTTATCTCCCCCTACCCCCCATAAACTTGTCCATCAGCATTAAGGAATCTAGTTTTGGAACAACTGTTCGCTAACCTGCAGCAAGCAGACAGGCTTGAAAAAGGAAATAAACTACTTTTCATTTAAACTAAGAGTGAAATCTTTACCTAGACAATACTTCGCAAAATACTGTGAGAGCAGAAACACTAACCATCGTCCTTCTTACTACTGTGAATCAATTTATTTGAGAGGATATTTCCCAAGAATAAGGAGTCAAATAAAACAGTTAGCAATTTAATCTCCTGTTTAATGTTGCAATTGTTTTTGTCCTTAGCCTACAAGGCATGGAGTAAATGAGAGCACAACTCAGAAAGTGTGGCTGGACAAAGAGTCTAGAGTTTGCACAAACTGGATCCTCAGAAAGGACCAAACTGCAAGACCATAATGATGAAATGGAAGCTCTCAGAGCAAAGAGAAAGAACTTATTCCTACAGGAAGATTAGGATTTTGTAAGTCAATTAACAGTCAACTGAAAATTACCCATCCTCCATAAAAATCACCAAAAAATTGACTTATGTATTTCCAGCAAGTTGACTTTAAACAACTTTCTTGTGGAAGTATTTTTAAAACACATATTACACATACAGAACTTGTGTTCCCTGCAAAACATCTGAAAAATGTCATTTGCACTTATACCATGAGAGATACAAACAGCACCAGTATTGTTGCATGTTCCGTATTCCACTACAACAGAAAAACATAACTCACTTGTTCGGTTAACTAGGGATAGTGTTGGATAGGGTGTGTTTGTATATGCTTAGACATGGCAAAATGCTGAGAGGAGAGCAAATAAGAAGGCAGACGTTCAGCTTGTGCAACGCATCAGCAGAGTTCATGACAATCTGCACCAACTGAAGATCTCTCCCCACACATTCACACATCCTTTAAACATTTGGCTTGCGCAAGACAGCATAGCAGAGGAGATGAATGACATCTGCATCTTCTTGTCAGATATGACAGGTTATGACATTTCAGTCTGGAAAGTTTTCACAGGTTGGAGAGGAAGTATTAGATCTCCCAGTAACACAACCTTGAGGGGAAAATCTACAAGGGACAGCAAAAAAACCGCAGATGTTTCTCATGCAGCAGCTTTACACAGAGACTGGGAAAAAAGCTGCCAGCTAATTCCTGGAGTAAGTGACGTAAATAAAGTTTCAGCAGAGATGGAAGCAAGGGGCAGAACACAAGTTATAGACTTGCAGATGCAGCATATAACATAGCATGTATTACTTTATTTTTCACAATGAGAACCACCAGCCATTGGAATAATCTCCCCAGGGAAGTGGTGGATTCCCCAACATTGGACACTTTTAAGATTCAGCCGGACAGGGTGCTGGGCCATCTTGTCTAGACCGTGCTTTTGGCATGAAGAGTTGGATCAGATGATCCTTGAGGTCCCTTCCAACCTGATATTCTGTGATTCTATGACATGTTACCATGTAATATAAAAATATCATGCACCTTCACCCCATGGCTCTGTCATTCATCTCTCCTGTGTGCAGTTCTGTCCATTGGTCTTACCAACACATCTGCATGCTCTTCAAGCCTACAAAATGTCTGTACACAGAGACATAACTATCAATTTATCATGAAAAGCAAAACCAGAGACTACTGAAATGACTTCCCTCATTCTCCCAGAGACAAATGCATGCCCCACAACCTATTTCAAAGCTTACAGAAAATCACTAGTTTCTACCCCACCACCTACAAAGGATGATCATTAAAGGTGTCAAAATCAGACAGGGGCTTTCCTGGAGTTTATCAGTCTGATAGCAAAATGATTTTTCTCCTTCTTAAACAAAAAAATAACAGAAACATTTAAACCCTAACATGATTTTTAGCAGACAAAAACTGTCTCAAGCTTTGGTCCCTTCCGGGATATTTTTTTCCTTTGTAGAGAAGAAAGGGAGCTAGTAATTACAACATGCAGCTCTAAGACCAATTAACAACCTGCAACATGCCCCACTTCTTTTATCCTCCACTGGTAACGCTACAGGCAGCATTAACTGTCTAATAAATAGGTGAGCACTGCTTAACACTTTGCAAGGTTTCAGCATTTCTCTTCACCCCGACATCAATTCTCTCCTTCCCTTGGCTATTAGCAGATCAGTCTGGCAGTATGCAGATGCTATTCTGCAGTGTGCTCCAAGACACACACTGCCTTTAGGCTCCCCTGGGCTATGAAAGGCAGGTGGCGAATTCACATGCTGAAAAGAAAGCTTCACTAATGACCTCGCAAAGGTCTCCAAGAGATTTTTTTTTTTTTCCCCTAGCTAATCAGCCAGACAAAGAATTTACTTCTGCTTAGGAAGGGTGGATGTTTGTAAGCCAGCTATGAGTGGTAAAGGGCAAATGTTAAAAGTATTTTTAATATACTTCCATTTCCTGAGAGCTAAATAGTTCCATGCACAGTACAATGCGCCATGAGGAAATATCATAAGCGCACACACTCTGTGTATCAGGCTGTTCAGCGACCAAGTACACAAGCAATGGTCCTATACAAATGCCAGAACTGGATTAGCAACCATAATTTGTTATGTTTCAAATACACATTTTTTCAAGGCAAAAGTACTTGGGTTCTTTTAAAGACAAGGTGGGGAGTAATTATGATGGTGTACAGCTAGTATGGAAGCACGCAGGCGAATTACACAGTGCTCACTGCTACCACATGATACTGCTGCTACCAGGAAAAGTTGTGAAGGCAGATCTGTTTCATCTAAGATTCCTACTGGGCAATATATGAACAAGCAGGACATATATATTTTCTTTGCCTGTAATAAACAATCTGTACCAACACACAATTGACTAGCTCATCGTCAGCGTGAGAGCAAGCTCAAAAAGAGTATGTCTATCAAATGGCATATCACCTGAAAACCTGCATCCTATTTATCAATGTTTTCAGAAAATTGTAGCATATACAAATTAAGAATCAAAAGTATATACTGACTTTTACATCAGTTGCTCCTAGAAAATTTAATAATAGCAGTTTGTCTATAATAAAACCACATACAAATAAGCAAGGGTTTTCAGTCAAATACGTTAGTTGGTCATGTACATTAACATAAGTAAAAACAAAGAGGGAGCTTTCAGTCAATCATTTCTCTTTCTTCTCTACTTCTTTAGCCATCTGATTCCACATACACATTTTAAGAAAGCCTACTACTAACACCCACAGTATTTATTTGGATTTTATCTGTAGAAAACATTTCTCGTACTTCAAAAAAAGTGGAAAAGTTTGTGCATGCATGTGTGTACATACTCAAATAAATAAACTTACACAGACACAGATAAATAAACATCTATTTACTTACTTTTTATATATTGTCTGCTTTCTTACAACTGTTTCAGAGGAATAAACCCTAATCACTTTGCTCTCAATTTTCCTAAGTAGCATCATTACTGAAAGAAAGATCAGGTTTTGGCTGTCCTGTCTAGAATCTGCTCTCTTTCTCTGTTGGCTAAAAAAACTACAACTTTATGAAAGCCACTAGCTGAGAACCTGATCCTTTACCTCTTTGTTGGCTTACTACATCCTGAAAGTGTGCACTACATCCATCACGAGTGCACCCTGAAACCATGGAGTAAAGTATCATACTCTGCTTTTTCATTCACCCCATCTCCACCCTTATTCTACATATTCTACACTTGTAGGTACAGTAGTGTTCACAGATCATGAAATCTGTCCAAATAACGGTCTAAACTCTTACAAATAGAACTTAGATAAAATAAAGACCATATGAAATTGTTTTGCACTACCCCAAGGAACAGCAATATCATCCTTTAGTCTTTGTTTCACATTGCAAAAAATTTCTTTAATTACCACCAACTTGTTGCCCAAAAGAAGATAAAAAAGCAGCCTTCTCCAAAAAGAGAAACCTCCTATGTCTCCTACTTCTTCCTCAGCTCAAATTCTCCTCAAATTAATATCAATACTCCAGTGACCCAGAATCCAGAAAGAGAGAACTTACTGGCAAAGGCACTGCCACGTGCTAATATGTCTTACTAGTTTCCAGACTGGAGCTGGCCTGCAACTACCAGTGAGTGCACAGCCAAAGCTAACACACCACTGTCAAATATGGGCAGCTATCTTTGAGTTCATATACACAATCCTTTCCATTACTCTTCACAGGATGGCCAAGCTAGAGGTACATTAATAACGCAAAGAGCCTTTTGAATTCTTGTGCATAGATTGCACGAAAGAACTATTAACACTGCACCAAAAGAAGCACAGTATTTTCTCCACACATTCAATCCAGTGCTTATTCTTGTCACTTTACTTTCATTTGACCCTCTGAGAAGAAAATTTAACCTTCAGGTGGGGACCCAGGTATCATTTTGTTGCCAAAACACAAAGAGAAAAAATGAAAAAGGAAAATTTTGGTTCAGTTTGGGAAGAGGGGAAAAGTGGAATGCGAATGCTCTATCAACTGTTTTAATGTCAAAGTTTGGGGCTTTTTTCCTCATGCACCACTTCCCCTTGTGCTGATTCAGAAGGATGCTTGGAATAATATACTCTCTTTGACGCTGAAGTACCTTAAGTAATTCTATTCTCACAGCAACACTGAGATATTTTTGGCACTTGAGGTGCTGCGCTGTTCCCATCCAGTTCCATGTACACAAATGGAAAAGAAAAGCACATATTGGCGACGGGAAACGAAAAAAAAGAATTCTTCCTCTTTGCAGACCATGACTTGAACATGGTCTAGGGAGGAAACATCCTCATTGGAAAGATCAGAACAATCCCCTCAGTGGTTCAGGTTTGGGTACCAGGGAGTTCACCATATCACCCTCAAGTTCTATGTACTCAAAACATTTACTCTCCTGTTGGCAGGCCTCTTACCTTGTCTCCATTTCAAGCTCGTCTCGTCTGCCAGTGAGCAAAATGTTTTTGATTTGTACATTGATCCAAGCAATCAATGTATGCACACGTTCCACCCTGCTCCTTGACCTCAACACCCACACGCACAAAGTACCTAACAACATTCTCGTCCACAGGTTTCATATGGGTTGCAAGCACTGCCACATGCAAAGCATCCACTTGTAACTTTAAGTGTGCCAATAGCACTTACTGATGTTGTACCTGCACAATGAAGCTCAATTCTTGTTAAACAAACTTAAGCCAACTCACTCTAGCTCTGTGTACAATGCAGGCACAGCAAATCAGTCTGATGAATCTTAATTAAATTTAAATAAACTTTGATTGGTGTAAAATGTAATGTGCATTTGGCCAATGGACCATCCAGCGTAAGAAGCCCCAAGCAATAATGTTTTAATGCATCATACCCCGTGATTTGAAGCCTCAGAGGAAATGAAACAAAGTTTGCTTAAAAAGCGCATGTCAAACTATCTCATACTTTCTTCCTAGTGATGTGCTCAACTAATAGAGACTACATAAATGGTCTCCTAATCACTTGATAAATTGCTTCATAAAGAAGTAACTTCCATAGTTGCCAATTAGTAATCAGCAAGTATTTGCTCTCCATCAAACAGCAGCAGCAAATTCAACTGCAAAACACCAGACTGTATCGAGGGAATGGGGGAGCAGGAAGAAGAAAAGAGAAGAAATTAAATTCATATTGTTAGCATTTCATGTCACCTGTACAGGCAGTATTTGGATACTGATGTAAAGTCAATTTTATCCCTGCTGCCCAGCAGAGCTAGCAATCCTCTGCTACAAATTTATAATGCACTCAACTCCTCTTCTGAGCTGCCAGAAGATACAAGAGGATCAGAACCTAAAACTGATCTCACCACCTGACAAAAGAAATTAAAACCACCCCAACCAACAGCAACAAAACAACCCCACAGAATTTTTTGAGGATGCTGATATGCATGGTCTATAAGCAGGCGCATAAAACACCTTAATATGTTAACGTGTTAGGAAATGCACATTTTGAGAATCAAACTATTGCAAGATCAGCCCTAATATCCACTACTTATTACACATCTATCAGAATCCAGCATCAGCATTTGGGGAGATGTGGATTTAAACTCTTCCAATTAAAAATATTTTTGGTTGTTATTTCTCTGGAGATTTTCCATGAAAGGGGGGGTGGGGGGGTGGGGGGGGGAGTAACTGCAACCAAATCCAGATGGACCCCAGATGCAGAAATACACAAAGAGGAAGAAATGACTGAAAGACATAATGAAAGAAGCAGCTCTGATTCAAATTTGGTTTTATTTGGGCTATGATGTCCAATACTATTGCTGAACGTGAGACTGAGATTCGGACTAGAACCTACTGCAAATTTTCTGGCATGCTAGAGGTACCTCGTTCAGTTTCTTTTGACCTTCACTTAGGACGTACTATTCTATCAGCGAATAGGATATCCACTCTATCCATGTTGCAGTGTGCTACGTTTGCACACAAATAGACATAACAAGCAAAATTCATATCCTCTAGCTTCATGCACCTACCCCTGAACCACCTTTTGAAAGCTACATTGTCAACAGAAAGACAAGGTTCCTTTGGGCACTGACTTACATATCAAGGTCATTGATATCTTTATTGCCCACTGACTTCACAGGACTTGCTCGTTTCTTTGTGGTTAAGCCCAGGTCAGAGCAGAAATGTGTTCTCTGGCAAGAAGAGGACAAGAACTATCACTCTAAAAGAAGATGGTTCAGCTATACTTCATTTTGTGTTTTCAAGTTACTGATACATAGAGGACTCTGGATAAAAACCCTGACATTTTAAACCAGCAGGGATTTTACTAGTCATTTCAACGGAAACACTTTAGGCCTTTAAGTTACCTTGTTTAAGAACATAGTCAACTATCTCCAATGTTTTCACTAGGATTTTAAAAGCCAGGAAAGGTATGACACTTAGACTAGCAATTTGAACACTTAAAATAATGTTAAGCCTCGCAGACCACAGTAGTAATACGCTGCAGTAAAACTGAGTCTTTACAGTATGCCTAGATACATCTCTGGAGTAAACTTGCGTTCAAAGTTAAAACATCTCCTTTAGAGATTACAAACTAAAAACAAAAAAGAAAGGATGGGAAGAGAAGAAAGAAGAGAGGTCTGCAGTTGCTGCAGGTGAAATTAAGCTGTGGCTAGTCCAATCCATGAAACAGCACTTGACACTTCGTGAACACGAGACTTGTCAGGGAGCAGGCACAGCAACAGCGTAGTAAGCAAACTACCATTACTGTGCTAGAAAGGGCACACAGTTGGCTAATTTGAGCAGATTTGATACACACTGTTTATCCTTCCAGACTTCAGCAGTGTCTGGCAAACACTAGCGCTTCTTTTCCTTTAAAAGTCTTAATCTTTCAAAAATTTTATGCCAGACCATCTATTCCTGCCCTTTCCAGTTCCTGCACCTGACCTTCTTCCATTTCCAGTTTGAATTTTCTTAGTAACATAACATCTAAACATTACAAAAGGGTTGCTTTTTGTCCTTCAAAATAAAATCATGAGTACAAGAATCACTAACAAACACGCACCAAAAGGCAACATAAATGCACAAGCAAAGTATTACTTGTGTGTCTGCATGTCAGGCTGGCTGGACAGACAGGCAGTACTAGATCTACCCAGTGAGAATACTGGGTGAACAAATATTTATTGAGAGTTACTCAGCTGTGATACAGAAGGGGATTCATGGCATGGTGCATCTGGACTCTGCTCATTTTTTATGAGATAATTGCGCCACGGACTACCTCAAACACGGCATGACTAAAGGATTTGCCTTTTAAATTTAAAAACATGGAATGGACAGGAATTAAATCCGTCATGCCTCCGTGTAGCACACAAAGGAAGAAGAATATAAATAAACAGGCAACCAGAATGGTGTAATAAGAACGGGATTAATCCAAGTGTGATTAATTCAGTGTCAGATTAAAATTGATAGTGCCAGCTGTATCGGGTCCATTCTGCCACATTATTCTCGCCTGCCATTTTTTTTTGTCCATCTTCTCCCCATCTCCTCGGCGGATAAACCTGCAGGAGAGTTAATTGTCACATACATGGATTTAATCATATTGTCCACAGTGTTTGGGGGCCTTGCCTTCAGCGATCCATGACTAATTGTTGTGGTAATTTTTCAATCATTAACAGCATCGCATATGCTGCAAACAAATCCCATGACACCCACTAAAGCCCCAGTGGCAAGTGGCGCACACTCCTTCATGAAAGCCTCGTGCCCCGTCCCCCTCCCCTCATCCCCATTACAGAGCCATCAATCCGCTGCCCCTGGCCTTTGGCAGGCGAGAAGAGGAGCTGAGCTGGCTGCGCACCCGCGACGCAGACGCTTGATATTACCGCCTTGAAGGAAGGAACACTGCAAAAAAGGATGGGGGGGAGAGGAAGGAAATTAAAACTCCATCTGGGATGG
>NW_009594138.1:0-32651 GCF_000690535.1 Cariama cristata | reverse complement strand
GTGACAACTTAACAGAGCTGAAATAGGTATGTTTATGAATAAAAGAAGAGTAATTTGATGTACTCTTTGGAGAAGTTTGGATCTGTGCTGATCTTTGCTCAATGGGTTTACCTGTAGATCTGGAGTTTAAATACCTTTAGATCAGTTGAGGGTTTTTCTCCTTTCCTCTGATGACTGGATTTGGTCACATTTTTGTTTAAAGTTGTCTCTTGAAGGCAGTAACTTCTGTGCTAATGTGTAATGAGCAGGTTGCTCATTTGCACAGCTGTACCCATAATGTCCTTTTAAATTGTATGATGCCTTTTTCCAAGATGGACTAAACTCAAAAGCAGTGACTGTAATAACTGACTAATGGCTTTATAAAGTGGTAAGAAAGAAAGATTCAGTGCACATAGAAAAATCTTACAATGAATCACAATGGCCAATATGTACTCATAATAATATTTGGTTTTTAGGATTGTGGGTTTTAGGATAAAACAGAATCATTGTTCTGCCACAAGTTTAAGTTTAACTTCTGAAAAAAAAAAAAAAACCCATAAAATTGCTATAATTTAAAGCTGTCCTTCTTGAGTGGTTCAGAGACTGCACACAATTACGCTTCTTTCTTGCTTGTTTTTCCCTTTTACAGCCCAGAAAAAAGTAACTAAAAATAATCCATTTCAGTGCATGGATAGTTAGTCACTATTATCCTGTAAAAAGCATAGGGTTTAAGTTAAACCAAAATCTGATCCTGCAAAATCCCTGCATTTTGATGAAATTAAGACCCAAATCAGAAGTTTTCATTAAAAACCTATAACAAACAGTGAAGTGTTTTGTACACACAGAAGGTCTACAACTTTTTTCCAAAAGTTTACAGATGACCGATACCATACTCCCCACACAGCTTCAGAAATGACTGTAGTCTAATTTTAAACACTTACCATATGTGCCTATGAAAAACTTCACAGGATTTATTGTGAAGAATGGAGATATTCTCACACACAGATTACTACAGTAATGATCCATTCCTAAAGCTGTTTGGACACTGGTCAGATGCTTTATCTCATATAATAATCATAATCAGCTACCACATGAATTATAATTGCTTCTAAGCACAATGTACTTCATCTTAAAAAAGATATTTCAGGTAGAATTGATCAAATGAATTCTGGAAAGATCTATTTCACTCCATTAAATTTAAAAGGAAACACGAAAGACTAGATTAGATGTTGAAATTTGCATTGCAGGTATGTGAAGTTATTTTAGATTAATCTCATTCTCTATGTCTAATCTATAAATTAAGCATATTACCTGTTTTCAGCTCCTGCATGAATTATTTTTCTTCAAAATATATTAAGTTCTTGCATTCCAGCTCCATCATTGATTTTTGTTTTACATTTTTGTAAAAAATTTCATGTATTCTCCTTCATATGGCTGAAATGTGGAAGACTGTTAATTTTCCGTATTAAGTAATTTTTTCAATAGTTTGAAAAAAGTATTGAATTTTGGTGTTAAAAATGGGTCAGAGATCAGTTTAGCTTGATATTTGTTTTTTAATAACTTTTCCTTTCAAAATCTTCTCCATCACATCTCTTTCAACCAGATCCCAATATCTGGCCTTCCAGATATTATTGAAAGAAAAAACTACATGAAAGAGAACTAGTTTAGTCTGGATATATATTAGAATCTTGGAGAGCTTAATGAGTATTTATTTAGATCAGAACAGTTTGTTTGATGTGTTAAGACTGATCTGTCCTGGTGTTTGTTTTTCCCTAATTCCTAGAAAATTTTCCACTGGAATAATATATTATGAGGTCTACTTGCTAGCCAATGCATTGACAAATTTGTTGTAAGGCAATAAAAATGACTTATGAAAAAGCAGTTAACTTCAAATTTGGAAAAATTAGAAATTCTATCTAATAAAAAAAGAAAGAAAAAGCCTATGTGTTTCAATCTGGATAAGAAATTTTTCAAAATTTAGGGCATGGAATTTGGGTCTGATCCTTATGAAGAATCGAAACTATTGCAGATTTCAGCTATGGCTACAAGCTTTCCCAAAATACAAGTGTCTGACATTTGCCTTCCTCTTACTTTATTGCAAGTTTTACTGTCTCATGTTCTCCTTCCTTTTCAGAAATGTAAAAAAGGCTCCCCTCAGGAATCAAAACAACTTTAACTATGCTAATTTCATGGAAACTAAATAATTGGATTTATATCTTCAGGATATTGTCCTTCTCAAAAGCACTTCAAGGAATGCTGTGAAATCTTAATTTTTCAGTAAACCTGAAAGCCTTTCATGAAGACAAAAGTTGATGATTTAAAAGTATTTTGGCAAATACTTCAAAAATAAATGATCTTTTAATTCTGAAATGTCTGGTAATAGCTTACTTTCTGGAAGCACAAGTAGTAACTATAAAACAAGGAAAGAATGATGTGCTGTGAATCATGAAAAAAATTCTTAGATATGTCCCATTTTCTTCCTACAAATGAGAAAATGTTCCTGGAAACAAAAATAAAGTCATCCCTACAAACATAGAATTTATAGGAAAAACATTAGAGCTTGGATGATACAAAGGAGGGGCCCAGCTGCAACTGAATTAACGATAAGAGGTAAGAAAATAGCTCCTTTAAGAACTCTTTTAGCATATTATTAGACAATTCATCAAGTATAGCATTCCTTTTAGTTAATTCTTCACCAAAATTCTAAAAATTTAGCCAAGGGCTTGGATGTCTTAATCATCAATGTTATTAATAACATAACAGTTAGAAATATATTTCAGTTTGGGATTTTTATCTGTTTTTTTGTGCTTTGTACTTTTAAGTTGATTTTAAAATATCTTTCCATTCAAATTTCTTCCTTTTTTTGTCTTCTAACTTTCTAATAGTTCAATAGAAAAGCAGTTGGTGCTTGCACAAAACAAGGAAAAAGAATACTGATATTGTATTGTATTTATAATGCATTATTTTTATGAAGTCTTTTAAATTGCATTCCATTGAGAAGTAGGTGCCTCCTAAAGTAAGTCACAGAAATTTCTAAACCATCAAAAGATGAGGAAGAAATAAAAGGGTTAATAGCTAAAATGAAAAAGTGACAATAACAGTGATGTTGGTAATATTGGTGATACTAGAATTAATGAATAGGGAAATGTAAAGGTGAATCAGTGTCACAATAAGAAAAAAAAAAGGCATGGGAAACGGGTAAGAGAAATAGAAATCTGAGGAAAATAATAAAGAAATTATGAAATGGACCCTGACAGGAAAGAATTCAGGGGTTTAGAAAGACAAGTGAAAAGAAGTGTTCCACTAGCGAGAATGATCAATTCCCCCCCCCCCCCAAAAAAAAAAAAAACCAAACAAACAAAAAAAAGGAGGATTTTTATTGAAGAGATAACACAGAGGAATTTAGAGATGTGCGAAGAAGTCCCTCAAGTGACTCAAGCAACTCAATTGCTGAATAGGTGCTCTAATGTAAGCAAAAATCAAGATTTTGTGAAGGATCACGAGATGATGAGGAACCATAAAGTTTATTCAAAGGCAAGATCAAGTGTTTCAAACCGTTTCAGACATAATCAGAAAAAGAATGAAGGATATAGAACCAAAGATATAACATAATATGATATCATACATTTGATCAAGAAAAAAAAATTACAATTGCTAGAGAGGACTTTGGAAAGACTTTGCTTTGGAAGGACATTTGCAAAAAAGAATCTCAGGCACTAAACTGGGAATAAAGGTGAAGGTAGAAATGTGTCATATAAGCTGACAGGTTTGATATACAGCATTTCAGACTTCACTTCAGAAGAAATGAAAGTCCTTTCAAGTTTTTATCTCAAAGTAGTGACAATTAAGCCTCTTGTGAACAGTTATAACGGTGTCAAAATTATGTTATTAAGAAGTCTTTGGCCAGAAACATGCTATTAAGTCTGCTTTAAAATATTCTGTTGTAAGAACAGGGGTATTGGTCAACAGCCAGCTGAACATGAGCCAGCAGTGTGCCCAGGTAGCCAAGGTCAATGGCATCCTGGTCTGTACCAGGAATAGTGTGACAGCAGGACCAGAGAATTGATCTTCCCCCTGTACTCAGCACTGGTGAGGCCGCACCTCGAATACTGTGTTCAGTTTTGGGCCACTCACTACAAGAAAGACATTGAGGTGCTGGAGCGTGTCCAGAGAAGGGCAACAAAGCTGGTGGAGGATCTACAGAACAAGACCTATGAGGAGCAGCTGAGGGAGCTGGGTTTGTTTAACCTGGAGAAAAGGAGGCTGAGGGGAGACCTTATCGCTCTCTACAACTATGTGAAAGGAGGTTTTAGGGAGGTGGTTGTCAGTCTCTTTTCCCAGGTAACAAGTGATAAGATGAGAGGAAATGGCCTCAAGTTGTGCCAGGGGAGGTTTAGATTGGATATTAGGAAGAATTTCTTCACTGAAACCATTACCAAGCATTGGAATAGGCTGCCCAGGGAAGTGGTGGAGTCACTATCCCTGGACGTATTTAAAAGACGTGTAGATGTGGCCTTTGGGGACACGGTTTAGCGGTAGACTTGGCAGTGTTAGGTTTACAGTTGGACTCAATGATCTTAAAGGTCTTTTCTAACCTAAATGAGTCTATGATTCTATTATTCTATTTTATCATTCTAAGAGTTTCAGGTAGCCAGAAACACCCATCTGTGTCACATGTCACTTACGAGAATGACAACAGGATAGACAGAACAGGCAATATTAACATAATCACGTAAATGTGTAATGAAT
The DNA here is from genome assembly GCF_000690535.1 of Cariama cristata. Classification (NCBI taxonomy): domain Eukaryota; kingdom Metazoa; phylum Chordata; class Aves; order Cariamiformes; family Cariamidae; genus Cariama; species Cariama cristata. Next base: position 27,923 of record NW_009594138.1, on the reverse strand, counting down.
GATGGGTAGCCTAAAGACCCAGTACAACCCAATGCCAAATTAAGGCAGAATCCAGACATTTGGAAGATTCCAAGATGCTAGAGATTCATGTAAATTGCAGACTTCAGGGAAAATCTTTCTTTAAAAAAGTCTACAGAGAGGATAATAATGAGCTGTCATCAATAGAAACCAGATACCATGGACTTTTTCCACTGAGCAAAGAAAGCTCTCTCATTTAAAAGCCTAGAACTTGTATTTTGTTGTCTCTGAAGGTGTTTGGAGTCCTGCTTTATGTGTAGGACTAAATGGATTCAGAGAAAGCAATAGCCACAAAATTACCTTGCTACAATGTCTCTGGGAAATTCACTTTGCCGACATTTGTAGTCACTTTGTTTACACTGAATTTGCTTAGGCCCCACAATGACCATAATGTTGCCCATCCTGATTTCATTCAGATACAAGTTAATATTGGGAAGAGACACCTTAAACCAAGAGGAGCTATTTCCAGATGCCTGCCATATCAAGGGAAAGAAGAAAAGAATAAAGGAAGGATGGGTGGAAGGAAGGAAAAAAGGAGTGAGGGAACATAATTAAACAAAATAAAATTATTAATAAAACACTATTCAAGGTGAAATTCTGGAGTAAAACTTTCATTTTGAGTCCTTTAAGCTCTTAAGTCCTTTTAAGCTTTTAAATCCTTTATTTTTCCTACCCTGTCCATTATGTTAAATGCTGGCAAGCAGATGCTTGTCTGTGTTTATTTGTTCAGTTACACGTAAATGTATGTCTCCTGATTGAGCTGTCCAGTTTGCCTTCATTGTAGCCAGAAACATTTCTTTTGGGTTTTTTTTCGTTCTTACAAGGTCTTGCTATGTACTTGGGTTATTCTGTGTCCCACTGAAAATTTGTTTTTATACTGTAAGAATTCTGTAGCCTTTGAATGTTGTCACCAAATGACACCTTCCACACTCAGAGAAAATGTTGCAGTTATTATTATTGTTATTTAATATTTCAGAGGTTGTGAGAAAGGAAAAAAAAAAAAAAAAATCTAGAAGCATCCATGAGAGATTTTCAAGAATTTTTTGCATGTATAAGCTCAGGAAGTACTATGAAGAAAAAGTTCAAAATAAATGGCAAATCAGTTTTCCAGTGGTAACATAGTTTCAAAGTAAGACAAAAACAATTTGATGGAAATCTTTGATAAGATTCATGATTGTTTATTTTTGTGTTGATGTCATTTTGGTCTTCACACTTCCACTTGTATTGTGTCTTTTCCTTTTGTTTGTATCTCGAGATCTTTCCGGTGTTTTGAAATGACTGTGAATAACCCATTTATTAGTAAGTATTTATTTGTGTGTTTGTTTTTTTTTTTACTTTTTTTCAGATCATTTAATGAAAACTGTACTTTACAGTTCATTTCTCTAGCAGTCTAGGAATAAATTACAATGTCATTAAAGCTAGAGTGGCAGAATGCACAATTAATGACTTGCAAAAGTATGCTAGTAAAACCATGCCGGAAACATTGTGAAATTAATAAAGCTCTAATGCAGTTAGAGCTGGGATTTGTATTCTGGGAGAAAACCTGTGTCAATCTTAATGATTGTGTTGAGTTAATATATTTAAGGTTGGACTTGATGATCTTTGAGGTCTTTTCCAACCATAACGATTCTATAATTTTATGATTCTATTTCAGGTTACATTTAAGGACAGTACCAAACTTTCTATACAGAAGGATTTCTTATCACAGGAATGTAGCCACATCTGGAGTGAAAAATGGCAGCTCTGTAACCACCCAAAAACGTTTTACAGGTATTCATGCAGTAGACCAGATTATCAGTCACTGTATATTAGCACTGTCACATTGTTAAGACATTGTATTGCACAACGATATTTTACACTAGTGGAATAACTGGCAAAAGAGGTGAAAAATGTCTTTGAGTTTATTCAGCATGTTATTGACAAAGAACTACTACAAAGTTGCCTGTGTGACAACTATGCAAATCAATATTGGGGAAATTTTGCAGGATCCTACGAGTTATTTCTTTTGTGAACCTGTCAGTATCAACTTTAATAGACCAAAAACCTACCAAGCAGTGTTTTAAAATCTACGAACTGAAGTGATTAGGTACCACTATTGTTTCATTGGTAGTTGTCACACAGAGAAAAATATCCCACAATGGATACTGCCTAGTCTTATTTACTAAGTAGGTGAAGCAAGGGATGGGCCATGTTAAGAAAAGCTTCTCACTCATCCACACGCCCAAGTGGACACACATATATTAACTTCTGAGGTTGCTCTTTTCACCACCCAGTGAGGGTGCAGTTGAGCCCAGGGAAAGTAATACTTCCTCTGACTTGTCTCAATGTCAGGCTTTTCAGCAGTGGCTTGGCTCCAACATGTAATGCTTCCATCTTGGGCACTCTGCTTTTACACCAAGTTAGGCATCAGCACAATGATGCTCCTCCGATCTATACTGCTGAGCGTCTTACTAGCCTGATGTTGGAATGAGCTGTCAATCAGATCTACACACAATATCTTGATATATCTTTCTAGCAGTTTCAGCTATTACTCTTATGTCGTTGCTGATTACACTCAGTTATTTGCATTGTCTTGTTTGCCACAGCTCACCACTTTCAGCCGCCATGTGCATCAGTCTCCAGCTCTTGGCCAAAGCAAGGCTGTAATAGTCCTGTGTCAGTGCAACTGCATTTGTATCTATCCATCCTGGAATAATATTCCTCACAGCTTTTTATGGAGACTCTTTGTGAGGTGTGGTTTAGAAGGATGAGAAAGTCCTTTCAACTCAAAGCTGTGGGACTGATTTTGGTCTCTGACCATACCTGAGGACTGTTAGAAGGAAAGAATTCTTTAGCTACTGGGTTTTAAAAGTAAACCACTTGAGCCCCAGTTTGTATGGGAGATTATAGATATGGTTCGGTACCAATCTTCCCCTTCTGGAAAGTATAAGTAAGAGAGATAACAAATTTGATGCAAGAATGACGATGACAGTGTAGATACAGAATAGATATCCTTATAGAATAGGTTGATCTGAGGCAAATTACTCATATAAAGTAAAATATATTAGAGAACCTAGATGTGAAGATTTAGGGCCAGAAAATTCAGTTAAAGACAATAATGCATTTCAGGTGAGATTTAGGAGATGTGATAGAGGGGAAAAAAGAGATGAAACTGTCTGTAAAACTAATGTTTATGAGTATTTGTAAAAAACATGCACGAGACAGACACTTTGTGTCCAAAAATAACGATGTGAAAAAATGAGATTTCTGAGAACAACCTGGAGGTAGAAAAAGCAGGTAAATGAAAAATAATAAAATAAAGAATGACATTTCTTCTACACTTGGGTTCAGAGCCCAGAAAAAAAATAGATCACTTGGGTGAGGAAAAAATCAGAATCACTTAGTGATAAAAAAAGATCTTAAGGTAGATGATCAGAAAACCACAACAAGTGAGGAAAGCCTATGGCAACTGAGGAACTGTTGCTAAAAAAATAGCTGAACAGAAAAAAAAAGATGCTTCAATGAGTAAATTGGAAAGAATCTTCACAGTAGCTTTCATGGACTTTTTATTCATGTTGAGACAAAACATGCTGTCAAATATACTCAGAGTATGATCTTGTATACCTATATAATAACCCCAGAATGACTATGCTGGTTTGGTGATATTGCTTAGAGAAATGAAGTTTTAGGAGAGCTTCCTGATTTTTAATGAATCTATAAAACTTGAATACATTAACAGTATTACCTTTTGACTGGGCAAATAGCAAATTCAATATTTCTGCTCATTACGGTAAACAAACTCAGTTTAAACTGTATAGTTGTTAGTTTCAATACGAAAAATTTTGAGGTCTTACAGAAACAATAAGATTATAAAAGCCATGGAAAATGGGTAAATTTTTCACAGGTTTTACTGAAGAATGTTAGAATATCTTTTTTTCTTTTTACTTCTAAAATGAAAATGCAAAAGGTTTAGTCTGCTTAGGCTTAAATAAATTTGTGGACTTTTTGTCCTGTTAAAAATTACTATGCATGTGGAGGTAATGAAGATTAATGAAGGACTTACAAGGTGGGTAAGAACTTGGCTACAGGAAGACAACAACCAGTAATATGGAGAGGTCAATTATTAGAATGGAGGCAAATCCTTCAGAAACACAGGAATCTGTTTTGGGACCACCACAATACAGAAAAGGACTAGACACACATTCATGGAATTTGTAAATGACAACACAGGGAGATACTATCAATATGAAGAAAGATTGAAATGTATTCTTTTTGCCATTGGCAACTAAAATGATGGAAATTCAATGAGACTACATAAAACATAAATTTAAGGACAAAAATAGATATATTTTTAAACTGAGGACCTACCAAGTGACTGAATGGCTACTGTACTTAAATACCAAAAAAGGATCACAAAATTCTGGAAAAGATTAAACAATGTTTTTTAAGCAGAGCCAGGTTAATACTAATTTCATTTTACAAGGCACTGATTAAGACCTTGTTCAGAATACTGTATACAAGTCTGGTCACCTATTTCCAAGAAAGATTAACATAATAAAGAAGCAGGTGTAGAAAATAGCTACTATGATGATTAGGGGAATGTAATATTTATTTGAGCAAGAGAGATTTAGAACTTGACTTATTCAACCTAAGCTAGAAAAAAAATGAAAAGGAATTTGATGCAGACTAATGCATTCAGGGGTAGATGTGAAGGAAAGAAAAGAACTAAATAGTTCCTAAAAGACAGTATGGATACCTGATCAAATAAAAGTGTGTGAGAGACTCAGGAATAAATCTAGACATTTAAATTAGAAGAAAATTTATAACCAGCTGGAATTGAAAAGATCTTTCAAATTTGGTAGAAGAGGCAAGGTGTTTTGAGATTCAAGTGCTTCAGGAGTAAATTTTATAACTAAATTTTAATTTGTTATCACCAAATATATGACATTAGTGGTGACATCGGCTGTTCTGGAGGTTCTGTTAAAGATACAAAAGGAGACTGGATCGTTGTTTGTGCTTGGTCCAATGTTAAACTCACCCAAGGATATTTTTTTATTCTTATTTAACAAAATCTCTGCTACTGATAGACATGGGAATGATGGCCTTGAGAACTTTGACTGTCTTTCTGTGGTACACCATAACTATCACATTTGGTCTTTTACTTTTGTTAGATTTACTTAATATAGTAAGCTAATTCAGAAATATTAATGATGAGTATCATGGGGATGCAGATATTCTTGGACAACTTACAACCGCTCAAAGGCTGTCTACAATTATGGGAAGACTGGAACAAAACAAAAAATAATTGAACCCATCCAATCCACCTTCTCATCATCTCTCCCACTTCTAACTTCCCTTCCAGAAACTGATGCTATGTAAGACTTACAATCCACAAGTACTAATTTAATAAAATTTATCACCTTGGCCTGTAACTGATTCAAGAGTACCTGTAATACTGCTATTAGAAATGTTAAACAAATTTTATATCAAATAATTTGCTACATTAAGATTTTTTCTGTGATAATTTCTGCTATATGATTAATTGCAAATATTAATTTTATTCTGTAGCATTTTCAAAACTCTTGTATTAAGACCTGTTTTACAAATGATGCAATGAAAGGTTTGATATTGGAAGGCTTGATATTTAAAAAATTCAATCTTTTCTCTAAGTGCATGTATATAGCAGAATTTAGACTTTTTTTGCACCCTACTAATTTTCAGACATTTTGTGACTGAAGCCCATAATTTAAATAAATGCTTTTCAGCTAATTTTGTGATGTTTTTCTGAAAGGATGGGGAAAGAAATGATTTCTCTGAACTCAGACAAACAGATATTGCCTTGAAGAATACATTTGATTTTATTTTTTCATTGTTTAGCAATTGTGGTGGAAACCTGTACTTGTAACGCTGATAATTTGGTTATCACATGTCTTGTTATTGCTTTAAATGAGAAATAGCTTAAGTATTTTCCTGAAAAGTTAATGTCACAGGAATTCTCACACATTTAAAAACAGAAGTATGGGGAAGTATCTTGCTGAAACAGTCTTAAAATGTAGATTTTATGACTCATAAAAATAATTCCAACTATGAAAAACTTGCGTATTTAAGATATACAATTCATTTCAAAATGCAGAGTACGGAGATGGAAGAATAATATTTTTTGGTCAAAAGCAATAGGCATATTTTAGAACTTATGATGTTTAAGTCATTTTAAATTTAAAAAGTATTAAATCTAGGGGACTTTTTAAAAGCATAATCATTCATAATTATGTAAAATGGAATAGTCTGCACTTACGTGTTGAGGAGAATGGCAACAAGAATGTGTTGGCTCATTTATCTGCTCTTAATTATTACACAGAAAACATCAAAAACAGGTCTTAGAAAACCTACAGGTTACACCACAAAAACTGAAGCTGATGCTCAGTCAGAACTTTCTTCTTTCAGCCTTCTGTATTCTCACAATGGTAGAAATGATAAAACAGACAGGAAATTCAAGAAGTGGTCTTTGGCTGCTCTGTCATGTTTTCCTTGCCATCTGTCTCCTGAGTTCTTCACGGATGAGCTTTAAAACTTTTGGTTGTGTCCCACACTCCTTGCTCTTTTCTTTGGTGTCCTTGGTCAAACCATATGGATCTTAGATCTGATATTTTTGATGTATGTGTTTGTGTGTGTACACCTATGTAAAATGTTGACCTACAAATACCCTTTCTAGTGTAATTCAGTTTGGTTTTAGCCTTATTTCTACTCCAGAAATAATATTTTAAAAAATAGTTTAGACTTTATTTCCTACTTGTTTTTCCATACTGATTTTTTTTTTTTGTTCCCCACTCCCAATAGCCATTCTATTATCTACCACACATATTGAGGAGAAAGGCAAAATTAACACCAGTTTTCTTGAGTCATGGAGATACAGATGCTGGAGATATCTCAGCCTTGAATACCTCTTAGAAGATCACCTGTTAAAAAATACCTACAGCTTTTGTCTGTTATTCACAATGGTTTTCTGGAAAGAATGAATTGAATCACATTTTTCTGCCTCTTCTTTGTTTAATGCATCCTGAAATGTTCATGTATGAGGACAATATATGTTGTGCGAATATATTTGCTTTGGTGGATACATTAAAGAAACATAGAATTGACGAAGTTGGAAAGGACATCTTGAGATTATGTTCAACCAGGGTCAGCAAGAGTAGGTTGCCCAGGACGGTGTTCAGTTTTGGTTTGAGTATCTCCACAATTGGAAACTCCACAAACTGGCAGGGCAATCTATTCCAGTGTTCAACCACCTTCACTGTAAAAAAATTAGGGTTTTTGTGTTCAGATGAAATCTCACATAATTTAGTTTGTGCCTGTTGCCTCTTGTCCTTTTACTGGATACTACTGAGAAGAGTTTGTCTCCCTCTTCTTCATTCCCTTCCATCAGGTATTTATACACATCAATAAGATCCCCCAAACCTTCCCTTATCCACATTAAACTCTCAGCTCTCTTGGCCTCTCATGCAAAAGATGCTACAATCCCTTAATCATCTTCATGACTCTTTGCTGGAGTAGCTGCAATAAATCCATATCTCATACTGGGGAGTCCAGAACTGTACACATCACTCCAAATGTGGCCTCACCAGCACTGAGGAGAGAAGAAAGATCACCTCCCCCAGCCTGCCGTCAATATTCTCCCTCATACTGCCTAGGAGGTGGTTGGCCTTCTTTGCTGAAAGGGCATATTACGGCTCTTCTTTGGTCTGTCCACCATGACCCCAGGTCCTTCTCTGCAAAGCTGCTTTCCAGACAGTCAGCCCCCAAGGTGTATTAACACATGGGGTTGTTCCTCACCAGTTGCAGGACTCGACATTTTCCTTTAATGAGCTCCGAGACATTCCTCTCTGCCTATTCTCCAGTTTGTTCAAGCCCTCTAAACGGCAACACAATCCTCTGGTATATCAGCCACTCCTCCTAGTTTTCTATCATCTGCAAACTTGGCCTGTAGTCCAGATCATTAACGAAAATGGTAAACAGTATTTGCCCCAGTATTGACATCCAGATTATATCACTAGCGACTACACTACAGCTGGAATTTGTGTCACTGATCATAATAGTCTGGGCCTTGCTTTTTAGTCAGTTTTCAGTCCAACTCATTGTCCACTTATGCAACCCATTCTTTGTCAGCTTGCCTAGGAGAATGTTATGGGAAACAATATCAAAAGCATTACTAATGTCAAGGTAAACAAAATCCACTGCTCTTCTCTTATCTACCATCCTAGTCATCTCATAGTAGAAGGCTATCAGGTTGGTTAAGCATGACTTTCCCTGTGTTAAACCATGCTGACTACTCCTGCTCACCTTCTTGTCCTTCATGTACCTGGAAATGGTTTCCAGGGTTAGTTGCTCCATCTGCTTCTATTAGATTGAAGTGAGGTTGACCAACCTGTAGTTCCACAGATTGTTCTTCTTTTCACTTCTTGAAGATTGGAGTGGCATTTGCTTTCTTAATATTGCAACCATACATTTCTAAGTTCTGTTATTTTGCATAACTGAACTTTGCATGTGTTCAAGTGAACTGATATACTGCCTGAGTGACATTGTCTGTGTATAAATACACGTTACTTCAAGTTATATGCATTACACATTTGACTTTTTATCTTCATAGCTTTAGAACATGTTTCCCCCACATTAGTGTTATAAATTCAGCTTTTGTTCTTTCAGGTAGCTAGTTGCTTAGAAGTTGTGGATAAGTAACATTATGCAATAATCCAATAGTTCAGACAGATTCTGCCCTACCAATATAATAAGAGGAATGAACTGAAAATGTAATATGCTGAGCTGTCTTTCCTGCTTAACACTCAAAGCTGGCTTTGTGCAGCTGTTTACTTAGAGTTCTCATGCCTGTTTTGGTGACTGTTCCAGATTCTTATGGCATTCTCAGGTTTTTTTGTTTCATTTGGTTTGATTTGAATTTTTTCCTTTTCATCTCTGGGATTCTTAAGAATTACTGGAAGTGAACTATTCACCTTGTCTGAAAGGAGACATATGTAAGCACTTCAAAAGAAGATTGAGTCCTACTTGAGGGAGACACTTGCTTCTGGTTCTGAATTTCCTTGCGAGACATAGCACCATGGATGTTTTTCTTTTTACTAGATTTTTTGTTACTAAGGTGTCCTTACTTGCCACTGAATAACAGTAATGAGAGTTCTTATATCAAAACCTACATTAAAACCACTGTGAAGGAACGCCGAACAAAAACTCTTCAATGCTTTTAGCTTTTCATACTTTCACTAAAACCCTTGTACAAAGTGTTTTTTTACTTTTTAACTTCTTGACTGTATTCTTATATGCATGTCTTAGCCAGATTTTAGTGAAGAAATTATTATAAAAGACTATATATATGTTTCCCAGGAGAGAGCTCGGTATCCTTTTCTATAGGGTGATACAACATTTGAACCTTGCCACATATCCAGAACATTGTCTTGTTTATCTGTCAGCATCATATCCTTGTGGTTGGTCCTATAAATCTATTTGGCTGATCTGTATAACCATTTTGTTCATCAATCTACATGAAATATCCTGGATTGGGAGAGAAATGGAAATATTAAATTGGATTAATAAAACATGCTACTAATACATCTCTAATAAGTATAGCGGGTCTGAGCCATTACATATTAATTTCATCTAGTTAAGTTCAGCCGCAGGCAAAGTCTGTAACATTAACTACTTTGTCAGTGTTGCGATGAGTACTTTCTTAACTTTCAGAATAACCATAGCATCCATTCAATTGTCTGCCTTTTGTCCTTATGTTGACTTGCCTTGTAAACACTAAGTAGGGAATAGATTTAATTGGGTTTTTTTGACCCTGTAGTGTCATACCTTTGTTTAGCATTATGAAGCGGGAATGTTATTTTTGGAATTGTGACATTTAATGACAGAGAAGACAGCAGTTTGATCAGAGTTATGTAAGCTAGCACTAAACAAACTCTTTTGGATACCAATAGCATTATTTCTGTGGCAGTACAGAACTCAGACTGGGCTGCTAAAGCCACCCAGGTCCTTGTGAAAACGCTTAAACAATTAGATTATGGTGAGTTCTTTGCGTCAATGGCTCTAAAAACAGCAGTTCCTCATATAAGCAGTTTAAGTCAGTTTCCTCCACAAATTCACAAAGAACTACTGACACAGACCTGGGTACCAAAACCAGTAGCTAGCTAAACAGTTTCACATGCCAGTCCTGATGCCCCAAAGTGAAGGACAGAACATGATATGGGATGATTTTTCTGAGCCTAGATGAATGGCAGCAAGGAGTTGTGATTACTAATGATGAGCACTTGGCAAGTTATGAAAAACATCCACTCATAGACAGAGACATAAACTTATTCCTCAGTTTGGAAGAACTACCATGTCTAGTGCTCTCCTTTGTGTCTGTGAAGGTACTAGGCATCATAACACATTACAGACATCTGTCTGCATGTGAGGTGTCATAACCAGCATGCCCACAATGCAGTTGATCCCACAATAAGGGTGGATTAGGTTGTGGCTAAAGAAAGGGGCTGGGGTGGGGAGGCACATTTCCCTTGGCTGCATGGTAATGCTTCTCTCTTCCTACTTCACACCCCACCACCACCACTAGGTACAGCTTGCTGACTTCTCATCAGTTATACTTGGCTTATGAGGCCCAGGAATTTGACAGTGGTTGTGTCTTTCTGTAAAAGGAGGAGCTCCTGTAGCTGTGAGATGGAAATATGACATGGTGACTTAAAATATTTTTCATTAATAACAAGTAACGCTGAAAAGACCTGCATCTCATGGTTTACACTAGCTGAGGATTTACAGGTGTCTTTTTAGCTACCCTGTAGGCTGCTTTAAATTTTGCCCTTGCAGGGATGTCATTAGGCAAAATGATGTTGATAGGAGAGTAATACCCTTCAGCAGTAGATCTGACAGTCAGTACTCAAAAGCAGAAACATTATCCAGCTAGTGACCCATTAATACTGATCTGTATCCCACAGCCAAAACTAAAGTTTTTTTCTACCTTCAGCATTAGCCACCTAATGTAATAAAGTCAAAAGTTATCCTAGTGGGCTTCTGATTTAAGAGTACTTATTCTGGCAAAGGAACAATAAAACCATGTACAATTAGACAATGGGCAGAATATCCAAAAAAAAACCCCAGTGTTATTCAGGAGTCCACATGGAATACCTATGGAATAGGTCTGTCCATCAGAATGAGATACCTCAACCATGGTAATAGAGTGACTGATTAAGCTTTTAAAAGTTTTAAAAAAACCCACTCACATATTGGGCATTACACAGACTGTGCTAGCCTGAAGAAGGCCTGAAAGGAAAGGGATTTTTCAGGGTACCCACCAAACGGCATCTGCATCTTTTGTCTCCTTTTTTTTCCCCTAGCCTTTTTTGACTTGTTGTAGATTTTCCTCATCTGTTTCCCTTCTCCATACTAGTCATTTTGATTCTTCTACCTCATTGGTATCTCTGGTGATCTAAACTCTCATGCAGGGCTCCATTCCTGCTAGCTGGTGTTAGCAACATCAGGACATGCACAGCCATTCCAATTACCTTAGAGTTATCTCCTGGGACGAGGGACCTATTACGCTGCAGTCCTTAAAATTCAAAGTACACACGTCATCAATAACCTGAAAAGTCCGGAAGTGGTTGTGACAAACCCTCAACCCTGACATTCCCAGTCATAAGTTAGCAATCTTCAAGCAATCTTCAATCACATACCATTATTGCTTTCACAGTCAGAGCAAGAAAAAACTAAAAGATGACATCCTTCGGAATGAGTTTCTTTTTGATGTCTATTGCTTTGGATAGAGGAAAATATCATGCAAATGCGAAAAGATGAGTGTTTTTTTCTTTTGGTTTTCTTTTTAACATTTGAATTCTTTCCAAGCAGTTAGTCAATCATTCAAATTTATCAAATATTTAGATTTTCTAGTTTGTTCTCCTGTATAACTAAAGGTGCAGAATATAACAATTAGTCTCGTATTAAGATAAATATTTTTGTTTCCATAATATAGATCTTCCAGTAAGGAAATTTTGCTAAATTTTTTTCTTAATCCTTCCTTCCTCTCTCCCTCCCTTTCTTAATTTCTTCCCTTCTCTTCACAGCTTCTCCCTCTCCCTCTCCCTTTATTTCCCATGAAGAAACCAGCTGGGGAAGTTGTGACTTAGAACGTTTTTAGAAATCCAATCCTTGCCTCTGCTAAGTGCTCCTATTGAGTTTTTGTTGAATTCCCTTAATTGTCTGGTTCCTTATGAAATCACTGACTATGTTTCTGTGAATAATGCATACATAACTGAATTTTTTAAAGCCATACTTTCTTGGTGATTAAGCTCTTTTGTCCACTTAAATCTCAAGTGCAGGGGAGGTTCCTTCAAGTGAGAATGTTCCTTTTTTTTCTTAAATGCACCTTCAAAATGAAATGAAGATTAACTGTTTTTTAGCTGACTTCACAAAATGATAGCCATTCACTTCATAAATTCCAATTGCATGATCAAAATGAAGTCAAGCCAATCTTCCCCTAGGTACATGTTACTATTTCACTCATCCCCTCCTGTTATTTTTACTTATAATTAATTTGTCTTATAAAGTGCTAATCCAGGATCTTGCTCAGGGCTGCTACACAGTACTGTAATTCGTAATAAAAATATTCTAGAAGTGTAATAGCAAAAAGACCTAAAGACCAGTTTGTGTTTGAAATACATAGGGGAGTAGGAAGCACAGTGGGCAGCCATACTGGCAGGCAATTGCTTTGAAAAGTATTAAGTTTCCTGTTCTTTGGAAACCCGGCCCAAGAAATGATAGTCATTAATACTTTGGAATTCAATTCTTTGTCTCCTTGCATAGCTGAGACCAGTCTGAAGTTGTTTCTTGTTCCTCTGTCCACTGGATCACATTATTTCTCTCTCTACTACCGTATGAAATCCATCGACAGGAGTTCTGGGAGTCTAGGTAAGAACCTAACTTGCATTGAAGGAGCAGAAGGAGATGGAAACCAGGAAATATGGGAACTAAACAAGGGAAATGACATTTCCGTGATATGTGTGGGACATAGGAGATTCTGTGTTGGACAATCTGTGAAATATCAGATATCTGGGATACGGTTACCATATCCCACACAAAAATTCAGGATGTTGGCTGATGATGTGCAAAAACTATGGATATACATACACACAGTGACACAGCAGGGAATGAAACGTGTATTTGGCTGAAAATATCCCAGATAGGGCATGGTTTATTGATGTCGTATTTCCAGCTTCGTTTCTTGTTTCTCAAACTATTTTTTCCATTGGGAGCTGCACATCTCTGGTGTGTATAAATGCACTGTACAATATAATGAATAGGTGGAAAAGATGTGCTGCCCTTAAAAGGGATCTGAGCTGACTTGAATGATCTGAAGTGACTAACAGCTATCCAGGTCCCTCTTGTATGGGCATGGTCATTGAGAACACTGTGTGTCTATGAAGATATGCTTGCAGTATGAGAAAAACAAACCCTAGGAATTTAGTATCTGATCAGATTTTGGGATAAATTACTCTCATTTAGGACTTAATAATTATTAAAGCATTTGGCAATTGCAGTTGGAAAATAGAAACAACATGAAGAATGAAAACAAACTGCTTGAAGTACACAGTAAAGACAAATCTCTGTCACTAAACTTTTTTCAATACTCAATAACCTAGTACAGATTTTTACTTAGTTGTTTGAGGTTAGTTTTTTTTCTTACTCCTTTTGTTTTAAATTAATAAATTCGTCTAACCTCAGTAATGGAAATTAATTTAATAATGCAGCTAGGAACCCCTGTACAAAACATGGTTCATTTCATTCATGCCTTAATAAATTAGAAGAGTCCCCAATGAATTTTAGACTTTGTAGTAAAATCTATGTCTATTATCCCCAAGTGACACATAATATAGTAATTAACTGTCAGAATGTAATCCTTAGAAAGTTGAAAAATACGCTTTTTGTGAATATCAAGTTGTTGCTTGTTAAAGCAAAGCAAAGTTTGATCTGACTAAACAAAGTAAATTCTCCATTTCTCTTTAACTCATATGTAGACATATACCACAAACACACTTCCTTTAGAAAATTCATTTGCTCCTCAGTTCATTCCATGAATAATCATCACTTATCTGTAATTTGTTCAGCAGTGCAGTTTTGCACTGCAGCTTACATGATGCAGAATAAATAGAAGGAGAAAGGAAGAAAGACTTTCAAAAGGGCAGAGGGGGATGAGATCTTTGGGCTTTAAGACTCCACCCCACAACTGTGCATCATATTTTGTCCGCAACTTCTGTTCTTTTCTATGAACTCAGTACCTATTTTATTTTCTTTATTCAATATCCTAGATACCATAAAAACCTAGCTATTTAGGAAAGCCTACTTCAACTTCTGGTTGTTGGCCTGGTTTATGAGATGCTTCCAGCCAGCCTCCTCTCTGGGGGCAGAAACACATACCTGAGCAGCAAACACCAGTGAAGTGCTCAAGTGTCTCCTTCTGTGGTTGCTCACAGTCTGGCACATAGGAACCAGGATGTTGATGTTATACTACACAACTGGAAAGAAGAGGGAGAAGCAGTCAGTCTCAGAAACAGGATATTGACACTAGTCTTCCCCCAGCTCTCTGGATTGACAGCAGCATCCTTCCTGACCCATTACAACTGTTCTTCTCCCAAAACAGCAGCATCTCTGATGAGGCTGCTTGTGTAGAGTGGGAAGGCTGTGGATTCATGGTTGGACTGTGCTGTGAAATGCATCACAGTTTCACTGTGCTCGTTTCTCTAAGCATATGGAAATGCCGAAATTAGAACTTAATTCCTCTCAGCTCTGCTGCATGAGCAATGTGGGAGTATCTTAATTTTGGGGCTCCTGTACCCATGGAAAAGAATTCAATACATAGGGATGAGAAATTCTCATGTGTTTATGCTAATGTGTACTGAAGACGTTTTATAATGAAGTGAGGAGGTAAAAAAGAAAAGAATAAACAAGCAAGCCAAGTAAGCCAAAATAGATTTATTTGTCCCTGCAGACTAAATTACAGTTATCCTTTCAACAAGTTACAGAAGCACATAGGGGAGAAAATTCTGTGTTGCAAAGACAGGGATAGCATGTAAGGTAAAAATTATGGAACCGCTGCAAGGTGTTCAAGCTGCAGTGACCACCGTTTCCACTGTCCAGCAACAGGCATTAGGCAGATTCTGAGAGACCTTTTCTCAAACACAAGTAGAATCTGAAACAGGTAATATAATACAGTTTAATTTACAACACCGTTGGAGATGTGTTTCATTTTTTGTGTTGTACTGTTATGAAATCAATGTTACCAGAAACTTACCCAGTTGTTAATGAGCTAATATAGATTTGGACAGATTGGAGAGGAATGAACGGGAGAAAATATTTTAACAAAAAATAAAAATACTGGAAAGGAAATATCTTTCAGAAATATAATTAAAGAGCAGTTAGGAGGTAAGATGGCTCAGCGTTTCTTTCTGCGAAGGACACTGAAAAGGTACAGAAAACATAGGAAGGGCTAATATCTATGATGGAAGAGAGCAGATTCCTTAATCTGCTGCTCTGCCCCTGAAGCACTATTTCAGGTTATCCTCCAGGTCAGATACTGTCTGGTTTTATACGCATTTATATGATTTCCATAAATGCACACACAGTTCCCTCTACAAACATTTCTTCTCTTTAAAGTTGTATCTTTCTATTTCTGCTTTCTAACGTGGGACTACAAATGTCTTTGCTTTCTAATGTGGGACAAAATGGGACTCCAAGTAAGAGGATTTTATTGTGCAACTTAGCCTAGCCCCTATTGCAACAAGCCTCTAGGGTCTATAGCCGTGTTCTTGTATGACATCTGGATTGAGATTCCACTAGTTGTACCTCAGATCAAAACTTTCTTACAGCAGTCATGGCTGTGCTCCAAAAAAGTAAACATCTGAAAGGAAGAGGAAATAGCAGGAAAACATAGCTGAAAACTCAAAGTCTTAAAAAGCTGTACTTAAAGACAAAAATTAATGTGAATATTTCTTCAAATTTATTCATAAAATCCTACTTCAAACAGAGTGCTGTCTGACTCTCTACTTCTTTTAGCTTTTAGTTTAGACTAGAAGTTTTCAAAAGAGCAAAGTTGTGTTAGCTCAGGCTCTTAGGCGTCCTGACCTAGAAATATTTTACTTTTAAAAATCAGTCAAAAAACACCCAACACAAAACAAACATACTCCCCAAACTGAACTTGTCAACATGTTGGAAGTTGTAGTTGCTAAAAACATTGACTCTCCATTACTCTCTGCACAATGGTCTGTTTTATCTTCTGTTGAGTAAAGAAGAACCCAACTACTGCATTATGCTTACTGTCCCATAAATAACTTCTTCTTAGCTTTCTGATCATACCTTACCAATTCTATATTTTGTCAGCAAAAGTCCTGATTTTAAAAATAATCCTTTAGCCATCTGCTTACCCATATGTGCTACACATCACTGAATGTTAGTTTCCATGCAGATTTTATAGACAATACCACAAACCTTGAATGTGTTTTTGCCCATAATTAGGATTTTACTATCACATTAAATTGATCACAGGTAAATTGTTTCATTTTTCTGGGTTATTTTGATTGTAATCAGGCTTCTTGCTGGTAAGTGATTTTATAGGCAATAGATTTAGGTTATAAAGAGTTTCCGTGCCTTTTTTTTTTTTTTTTTATAGCAAATACATTATTTTAAAGGTCACCCTTGTCAGTGTAATAGAACAGATCTCAGGCTAGCAAATGCAAGACATCCCTTGGAGCATCCATCAATGTTTACACTGGTTTAGGGAATGTTATCTTAGCTGCTTCATCTGTTTCCTCTACTGATGGTGCCATTGTGGTCAGCTATTACAGGCTGGGTGTAACAGGAGGAGAAAGAAATATCTGATAAGTCCTCACTTGTGATCAGGTTTTCACATCACATGGTAGTGCAAGGTTTCCTCTTTGCTTTTCAGGCATCAGAAGAAAGCTGATTTTCAAGTAATGTCACTTCCATCCTTTCTCACTGAAGAAGATGGTGAACTACATCCAGCTGTCTCTTATACCCATTATTGACTTGAGACAGAGGTGCATGAGGAAACCTGGATGCAGAATATGTTCCCATATGCTCAGTATAATCTGTGGGGTTTTTTTCAAAATATTCTGTCTCTCCAAACTGGAACTTAAGCACTCACAAAAACCCAACAACAAACAAGCCAAAATAAAGCTATCTCTGCATATCTAGAGGAAAGACAAAGTCTGTAAAATACAGGGTTAATTTGTGTGCTACAGTGTCTATCCTACTCACAGCTTAACTGAGAACCCATCAAAAAGCAGTTTCAATATTGTTACTTTACCATACTCATCTTAGAAAGAAATGAAGTTGTTTTTCTCCTTGGTGTCAGTGGTATATATGGAGGTGGATAAGATCCTTATCAAAATGGGAAAGCTCTTATGTAAGATCCAAACCAGTCCTGTTAAGTTCAACTCATCCCAGGTAAGGTGTCAAGTGTCACAAAAGTCTATCAAGACTATTAAATTGAGGAACGTAGACGTTCTGAAAGGTATGATTTTGTTCAGTATTGAGACAATGCTTCAAATATCTCAATCTTTTTTTGCAAATGTTTATTTTGATATGCTTGCTGTTTAGTTTTTCCTGTTTCACTTAAATAGCTATATATCTAACTCTGACAAAGTGTTACTGCAGGAGGCAGTGTACCTCAAAGGCTGAACATGATTTGTGATCGTTTAGTGCGAACTTCTCTTCATTCAAACTTCAAGTTTGCTGTGGTAGTAGGTTTGGGTTTTTTATTTAAATAATGAGCACTGTCCTTTAAAATGAATGAAACTAGAGACTGGTAGACAAACAGCTTTAAACAACTATCTAAACACCAGAATCAAATGAATTCTGTGGAATTTTTCTCCTGGGGTATATCTCTGCACATGATCCTATCAACACTTTGACAAGTTTAGGAATAGTCTGAAGTAAACTTGTGTCACAGATCTTGATGGGCATGGGTGAGGAAACTCTAGTTGACATCTCTGAGTTGGATTCTGTAAAAAGGATCCTCACAAAGGAAAATTATGTCTCTGCCATGTCAACTTAAACATTAGGCATGAAGTGTGAGTGCCTCTGCACTTCATGAAAATTCAAGTTTTGATATGTCACACTCTATCGAGATGTACTGACTGCCTATCATAATAAATCACAGCAACACAACATATATTTGTACCACAACCCCAGAATACACTGAAGATAGTAAACCAAAACTTTTCATCATTTTTTTTTTTTTTTTATTAAAACAACTGTATGCTGATACATTGTTAATACATGGGATGGCCTAAGGCAGTATCTCATGAACGCCAGAAGAACAATTGTCTATAAAGAGACCTGATAAAAGAGGATATGTATCTAAAATACATGCAGAATTTCTTCTTATGTGCTCCTCAGCTGCTTTGAGATTTATTTTCAGTTTCAGGATGGTTACATTCCTTGTTGCTTGGTAACACTTGGTAGAGTCTTGCAATAGATGAAACTTTTCAAGTAAATTATTGAGTAAATAACCAATATTCTTTAATTGTAATCCGTCACGTGTGATTTTTTGGTTGGGTTTTTTTTTTTTTTTTTTCTTCAGGGGAGAGGGGTTGATAGCAATAACCTGGGTACTAGTGATCTATGTTTTACAATATTTGCCCAACAGATGTCCAGTGTTACAAATAATGAAGTATGTCTAGTGGTTCATTACCTCTGTGATCTGACTCAGATTTCCATAGCCCTTGACAATCTAATGTAAATGGTTAATTCTTTAAACTCTGTAGTTCAATTCATCCTTTGTTATTTTTTGAAACAAGTAGTTTGTCATGTGTTTATACAATGTGGAAATGCATTTTAATTGCCTCACACGAATTTATGACAGAGTACTTTATCCTCTTTTTTTTAGCTTTAACTGCAGTGTTCAAGCTTATATTGCAAGAATTTTTCATCAAAAACTCTTTTAGACTACAGTATATTGGACTGGCTGGCTCCCCTCCAGTAAGTAGAAAAAGAAAGCGAGAGGAAAAGGCTCCTTGTCAGTGCTTGACAGGCCTAGTCTATTGATTATTTTTGTTTAATCCAGGGTAGTGCTACTTTAACAGTACTATACAATAGGTTGGACTTCTTCATAACTTTCTGATAAAACTGGAAGGTTAAGAACTTAGATAATCCTGTTGTAACTCACAGACTATGGGAGAGCTGAGGGCTTTTTTTAGCCTAGGAAGACCTTTTTTCCCTCTCTTGTTCTGTCTTTTTTTGTTCTCAATCTCATGCCTTCAATATAGTAGTGAAAATTGAAAGCAGGGAATTATTCACAGTCTCAGAAGATGTAGGACAAGGATCAGTGACCTGAGGCTGAGGAAGGAAATGTTTAGGCTAGACATTAAGAAAAGATTTTGAACTGTACAGGGCAAATGGCTAAACTCCTGAGGGAGGCTGTAAAAGCTACATCAGTGCAGCAATCAGAGGTCAGCTAGGATGCCAGTGGGTAGCAGAGGGTTGGACATAATGAAAACAAAGTTTCCTCATAACTTGTTCCCCTGTTTTCACAACTCAGTTGTGCTGCTTTTTGACTCTTACATACAGATTGACAGGCGCAGATGTCTACTTTTTTCAGGACCGACTGCTACACAGTCAGCTTGCCTTCTCACACAAAGCTGACTCTGGCTTCAATATATTAACAAAAATTGCTTCAGCATGAAGCTTCTTCCCATGTTGAATCTTACATTTCACTCTAAAAGCACATATTGGCAATCACAATTCATATGCGAGATTAATGCATGTAACTATTTTTCTTTGTGTGAAACTAGATTTCAAGGTGGCAAACTGTTCTGGAGTGATAATGAAGATACGAGTGCTGACTCGCTTTCTCACTCAAGCCTATCTTTGGGTGTTCTAGTAATAAGTGCTGCACACTTAAGATATCCAGTTGGGAACTCTAGGCTTGGCTAGTTCTGAAGGCTGCATGAATAATGAGAAAAAAGTTTGCTCAAGAGGGCAAATCAGCGCAAGAACCTAACTTGGGCGCCATGAATACCTCATCTAAAAGCTGTTAAGCATGATCTTGGCATGTGATGTCAACATGATCAGAGCTGTAAATTAGCCTTATGATAGCTATTTCCATATATTTTGTGGGTTTAATACTTTGAAGATTTATATTTAGTTCTGTGAAGGTAAAGTTATCACAAGCGTATTTTTGAGAACAGTATTAAAGAAAGAAGGGAGCTTTAGACTCATCTGGTTTGGTAAGATTTTTTTCTACTATAGAAGAGATCTTCCATTGTTTTCTAAAAATTGTCAGAAGCTGTATTAAAAGAGTCCTCTCTGACTTTTTCTCTCCACTTGAATTTCTTCAGAAAGAATGCTTTAACTGCCATGGTTTTTGCAACATATGTTGTCCACAAGCTTTGCTTTTTAAAGGTTAGTTTAGGGTCCTTTCTGTGATTTTATTGATCACTGACTGACTAGATGTTTATGAACTTTGCTCTAGAATACGTGCTGGAATAAGTTATATGGTATGTACAGTACAGATTTAACTTGCTTTCCTCACGTTTCCTTGACTTTCAAGCACACCTGCTACAAATTCCATTTGTGGAATGGAATATCTCAATAATTCAGAATCTTTGCACCAGATTTTGTGGCTCGTCTGCCATATGGAGAAAAGTTAAATGAAGAGGTTAAGGCAGAAACATTCGTATAATTTTCATGTATTTCATAACTAAATCAACTCTCATACTGAGGGGTTGAAGTATTAATCATCTAGTACTACATCTGCTGTAGAAACACGCTGAACCAAGTAAACTTCAGAGGGGGGAAAAGATTTAGCATGTGTTGAATTTTAATTGGTATGGTGTAATTTCTTGATTTTTGTAGTTCTATCTATTTATAGAAGCATCTGATTGCACACCATGGGAATATTTCATGGCAAACTGATTCAAGATATTTCAGTGCGATGCCCTCTAATTTTGTTTGTGATAGGGAAGAAGCAAACAAATATACTAGAACATTGTTAAGGTACAGGAATTAAATAAAAGGTAGCAATTAACCAGGACCAACCATTCGGACTTTGCAGAATTAGAAAGATGAGTTTCAGCATCAAGACATAGACTGACCTACTAAATTTGGTTCTCTGTCTAGATATCCTATCTCCAATTCTCTCTTGAAATGTCAAAAAAACCCCTAACCTTTTAAGGAACAAAGTAAGGCCATAAAATGTGTCCAGTAGTTGAATTCAAAGGGTAAGTATCAGCTAATCAGTTGAACATTATTGAATTATGTGGACAAGATGAGGGCTGATAAAATAGTACAGCTGAGTATGTTCTTGGAGACTAAAGAGGGTTATGAAGAGAAAGGAAAGACAGACAAAAGCTAGCATCATGGGCAGAGTCTGTAAAGAATTTTCCTGTCTAGTTAAACTTGTATAGTCATATGTAATTACTTGTATGTTCTTTGTTGATCTTACTGTTTTTTTCAGAATTTGTTTTGAATAGTTAAAAAAAAAAAAAAAAAAAAAAAAGCTGATTTCTTTCCTTATTTGCTGAATCCAGGCAATATAAAGAAATGAAGTAGCAAAAAAAGGACAAAATATGTACACACATATAGGTCCAAAGTTCCTCCTCACACAACCAAAAATTCACCAGTTGTAAGAGAGCAGTGGATTCTGGAATAATGTTTTCGTGCTCTCACTGGACGAACTGCCACTTTGCCAGTGCCCATAAGTGATTCAAATCACTACTTTCACTCTTACACTCCTGTTAGCTGTCATTGCCCTCTGTACTTAACCATTCATCCTCAGTTTTGGAATGTTCTACAGATCTTTATCCTCTCCCTAGGGAGATCAGAGGGCTTGAAATACATAAAATGGTTTACCCAAACATTCCTCTCCTTTACTAACTGACCTCTACATCAGTCAGATAACTGACACATAACTGACAGCACTCTGTAGTGTTCCTCGGACTAACGAATAAAGAGTTTGTGGCAATATGAGGCACACTAACTTAACTGTACAGCTCAATCGCTGATTTTCAAAAATACATAATGTGTTTGCCTTTTCAGATTCAATCAAATACCAAATTCTCAAAAAGCATTGCTTTATAAAAACTTATCTTTAGGACGGATATGAAAGTTAGTCATCCAAATAACTGTGTATTATTGAAATATTTGGATATTAAATACAAGATTGCAAGGATAAAATAGGAAGAAAAAATTCTATGCAAGAGATAGTCACATTTATTGAAAGAGTAAGTTCTGATTGATTATGCAACATGTCTTTGATAAAGTTTCTTTTTTTTATCATTAGGTCTTCCAAGACAGAAGTTATTTATGAATTGTTGACACATTTTTTGGAATAAATATGTCCAAATGCACAATGTATACAAATGATTTACTGACTGGAGGTGAGGGACAGTCCTTCATTGTCAATTATATTTTTTTCCACCTAATGAAAAAGAACAATTGAGAAAAAAATAATTAGTTCCCATTTAGGCTAATTTGTGTACATAAATTTTGAATGTAGTAAGAATGAAATCTGCATTCAGCATGAAGAAAAATTATTCATCACTTTTGGCAAATGATTTCACGTCTTTGAAAGTTTTATTGGCTGAACTTTTTATTAGCTTGTTTCCTGTTTCAGAGCACTGGACTTTTGACTGTGGGACGATATATGATGTAAGGATAAATGAAGAACTGAAATAGTTAATATTCGTCAAACGGAAGAGGAGGAAGGCAAGTTGTTCAGGTAATTAAACATCTGTGAATTGTTTCAATCTTCTGGGACACATTCCATTGCTTCCCCTCCTCCCCTTCTGATAAAGAGAGGACATGAGAGAGAAATGGACTTTGTATGCTATGTTCTTAAGTGATATTAGGTCAAATTAAAATACTATCATGTCAGTCCTGGATATTTACCTCTTTTCGTTACTCACAGTACACTGAGAAATGCTTCCTCCAAATGCATCTCTACCCTTCACTGGAGAAACCTCCTCTAGGGACAGATCTTAATTATAAAGTGGAAGGAATTAATGAACAGAGGGTGAAATTCAAGAACAAAAACCACTGACTCAAAGCTTTCCTCAGATACTGATTTGGTACGAATTTTGGAAGTGGGACTCAAGATTTTCTTGGTCTCTTCCCCTTATAATTTACAATTGCTGAAGAAAATTAAAATTTAGAGAACACAGATTTTTGGTCTCATTATCTAATGCAGGAAGTGTATGTCTAGTCATAGCTTTTTATTTTTCTTTGTTTCTGTTTTGTTTGAATTTTTAATACAGTCAATATATTTAAGAAGTAATAATCAATAAAGCTTGAAGCACACAAATAAAGTGGGATTTGTCTTTCCAAAATCTTTTTTCCATAATTCAAGACAATTATGGGAGATGGAGCTAAGAGTAAACATTATATTGCTTTAAAAGAAATGGCTTCCTAAGTAGGAATCACTCAAAGTGTTCCTTTTAATGGATGTACAATGACTCTCTCTTTCATAAAGGAAATAACAGAAATTTTGACCTGGTCATCTCCAACAGCTTTAGACCTTGAGTTTCTTTGCTAGCTCTTTACCTCACAAAAGAATCTGAAGCAAGTGTCATGGTACCAATTCAACACAACAAACCAAAAACTTAAGGGTAGCTGCTCTGCTAAGCAAACATATATTGAATTCTAAACGTAGTTCTGAATCTTGACCACACTTTCAGTCATACAGGATGCTGAATGGTAGCTTATTCTGACTTTCAGTTAGCTCATTTGGTTAAACAAGGATCAGATGATTTGAACTAAATCCAGAGCTGTTACAACCAATGGGTATGTTGCATCATGGACAATTCACAGGTTCACAAAGCTGATGAACAATTCAGCTTGGAAGGGACCTCAGAAGGTCTCTAGCTCACCTTCCTACTCAAGGCAAGGTCAGCTATGAGGTCAGACCAGGTTGCTCAGGGCTTTGTCCAGTCAGGTCTTGAAAATCTCCAAAGATTGAGACTGCATTGCCTCTCTGAGCAACATGCTCTGCTGCTTGGTAACTCTCATAGTGAAAATATTCTGAACAGCTCCCTAGAGTATAAACCTGAAAACCTACTTAGGGTAGGGCAAACTGCAGCTAAATAAGATGACATTTGATTTTATATGAGAGCATTTTATTTAACTTTTTTTGTCATATAAACTCATGAAAGGCATGTTTTCCTAATCATTCATTTGTTCAGTCCAGGACTCTGCCTTGAAAAATCTAAGCGAAAGTATCCATGTACAGCACTGGTGAATACTTTTTACTCCATGAGAACTTTAACTTATATTATTACCCAGGGGGAAACAATACTGCAATTCTAGACTTTTTTCGGGTAGTCAGGCAGTAGGAGCAGATAGAAGATACATTTATTGCCTTGTATATCCTAGCCAGTGTGTGGTCAAAACACCAGGATTTGAAAAACAGTCAGTTTAAAAACAGTGCTTTAGAATAGGTTCAAATGCTTCACACCATGCATCCCTCACTTTCAAATTATAGCCCAGAAAAACTTCTGAAAGTTCATAGTTACTCAGGTAAACACCTGAAAGAAACAGCTAGTCAACAAATCTTGAACTAAGAATGTGGTTCAAGATTTCACAATATGAAATTGCTACAATTTCATCAGTATTAATCTTTTTTTCCCTGAGTTAAAACTGATGTTTGAAAAGCACAACAAAATGCATAAATAGACACCAAGACATCCTACACATTTAGAAACCTCAGAAAAAAGGTCTAAATATTAGCAAAAAGGGGGATTTCACAAATGAGCTTATTATTTAAAAGGAAAAGTGGGATTTTACGGAGATATAAGTAAGATCTTCTCTTTTTTTATTATTTAGGTATTTATTTTAAGTAAACTTATTGTAAAATACCTGACCACCTTGCAGATCTTATGGATTCCACCCATCTTTGATTAAAAAGTCAGTGACTTAATCAGAATTGACACCTTTGTAAAAGGTACTCTGGGAAAATAGGTTAGAAAGAGCTCTGATGATAAGAACATATTTCAGTGCTTTCACAATGGGAAGAGTTTTGATGCTGATAACTTTGCTGGACAGCAGCTGAGTTAAAGAACCTTTTGGCTTTATGGTTTGTATGTGGAAGAGCTGTTAAGGAGTGTACTCCATTGAATTCGATGTGTAATACTTTCTGTGTGGTCATTTGTACTCCAGACTAAATCAGTTGTTTCTCTGCAGTGCAGCATTGAAAGACCACAATCAGGCACATCTGGAGTTACAATGATGAGTAGCCAACACACCGTAAGAACAGCTTTCCTCAGAAAGACAGGAAACACCACGGCTTGAAAAAACTTGAAAACTAGACTGAACAAAACATTAGGAAATCTGCCTTATGAGTTGGTCCTTCACTTTCGATAGTTGGTCTTTTTATGGTTTGATGTATGAGAAGTTACAAGGCAGCTGCAATTAGAATTACCCATTCACTGCATAGCAACACCACCATTTTTGGGAGTGAGAGGGTGCTGCCCTTTTATATTCATTCGAGATACCTAGTATAGTACAAATTAAAGTGAGAGACAGGAGGCAAGATATGTCTTCAGTGATTCCTGCACTTACAATTCAGTCAGAAATTACCAAAATCATTACCTTTAAAGAAGTTTGTCTTTGAGGGTCATGCCTTCTGCCCTGTCCTGTCAGGAATTAGCTCTATGTCTTTTTAAAAACTGGAACCATTGAGTATTTTGTCACATACAAAGTCATGGACAATACATAGTTGTCATTTTTTTTAAAATGATGGCTGCAGTGAGAAAATCCAAATTGGTGGCATCCTTATTTAGTCTCACTGGTTAAGGCTGACCTGGCAATTAAAGTGAACAACAGATGTTCTCTATTAACCCTTTCCTTCCCCAGAAGGGGAATGAAAGGAGAAAAGGGAGAAAGACTTACGGGTTGGAAGATTAAAACATTAATAAAACAATCACCATGAAAAAGAGTATAATAATATTAACACTAATAATAGAAATAATAGTAAAAAAAATATATATATAAACCCAATATTGAGCTTCCCAATGATGATCACAGAATTGTGTGCTGCAGTGGCTCGCACTGCTGATGTAGCACTGGGGGTGCCAGGATGTTCTGCACTGGACTCAGCAGCAGACAGAAACTTGATTCAGGAACACTTGGATTATGATCAGAGGCAATAGAACGAGCAGAGTCCTACAGTGACGCTGGTCACAAAAGAAGGGGCCACCCCTCCCATAATCCTTTAGCTTTGTACTGAGTATGATTTTTATGGGATGCAATACTTCATTGGTCAATTTTTTTTTCAC
Organism: Cariama cristata; assembly: GCF_000690535.1. Classification (NCBI taxonomy): domain Eukaryota; kingdom Metazoa; phylum Chordata; class Aves; order Cariamiformes; family Cariamidae; genus Cariama; species Cariama cristata. The sequence goes on along the minus strand of NW_009594138.1, from coordinate 1,590 downwards.
CTGTCCTGTCTGTTCCTTCCCACAGCTGTGATCCTTTTACACCTTTCCACTTGTGGAACATAAGAGAGCCAACAGTGACCTTGGTTCCCACAGGGATAAGTATAAGCATGGGTCTTTCTGCATACCAGTCCTACTGCTACCTTCTTATAAACTATAAACATCAAGCATTATCAATTCTAAAAGCAGACACTATCTGAAAAACATGTAGTCAACTTCAGAAAGTGCAGTTACTTAAAAGAAATATAACTGAAGGAATATCTACTGAAAGCAGAATTGGTCTTGTTTTAGTCAAAACCAGGACATTTAGTTATTCGCAGATCCTTAATTCTCTTCCAAAACCTTGGGGTCACAAACTCTGTTAGTGTAAACTGGAAATAACTACATCAAAGTCAACCATCACTGACTTATTCCAGGTAAGGTTTTGGTCCCTTCGTAGTTTTAATATGAAAGGAAAACCAATAGTGTAAAATCAGTTTATGACTCTGTTTTTTCTGATCTGTGATATTCTCCACATACCATGTGTTGTCTTGTCTGTGTTCTGATGTTTTCTTCCCTTTTTCATGTTATTTCTGTGTACTCTTCAGCCTTAATTCTCTGTATTATGCATTGTCTGAGGAAGAATGTCTTCCCTTCCTCCACAGCTCTCTACCTCACTATTTCTATACTCTACCCTTTCACATCCATATTTTTTAGTTTATTATTAGTGCAACCCTTCAGCATGATGTTCTATCTCAACCATTTTCAAATGTCTTAAACTCATCAGAGGGGACTGTGATCAAAGTAAATGACAGAACATATGGAAAGGCATTTATGATTTCTTTTTTACTTTCTATTCCCATGCCTTGTGTCTGTGTCCTTTGCCACTCAACCTGCTGACTCTCTGACTGGTTTGATTTCAGCCATCTCACTTCTTTCATAGCTAAATGTAGCATCAAATGTTCTCCATCACTTAATACCTGTAATAATGCAGGACACCTCCATTAAAAATACATCAATGGAAAGGGAAACAAATGGAATTGATTTGCCTTACAATGTAATAGGTTTCCTTTGGGTCATATAGTATAATTTGGATGCCAATTTATCCTTGTTTTTCTTTCTTTGTCTCTAAAAGAAATATTGTATACTTTAAAGTAGTTCTTGGAAGAAATTAAGCAATAGCTACACAGGTAAGGCAGGTATTCAAAGCCAGAAAAGCCACTGAAAGTGGACTAATATTGCAATAATTGATCATGGTTATGCTAGTGTACAGTGAACTGTTAATCTATATATCTATTCTCTATTTCTATTTTTGCAAACTCCAGCAGTTTTTCAGTTTCTTCAGCTTGATCTGGCCTCTGAAATCTAATGGATCTTTGAAGTTCCATGAATAAAATTATGTTTATGAAAATCTCAATCTGGCATATCACTATAGATAACTCTAAGCTTCTCAAAATAAATGATCCTCTCTGCTCTGAAATTTTGATAAGAGACAATAATTTAGAGGTATCAATCTGACACATTGTCAGAGGATATATGGCAGTCTTTTATCCAAATAAAAGTTTACCAGGTATGAAATGAGTTTTGTCTTTGTCACCGTTTAAGGCTGGGCCG
>NW_009594137.1:1843-2102 GCF_000690535.1 Cariama cristata | reverse complement strand
GGACGTCCTAGGCGTGCCCCGAGAGTTCTCGGAGGAACTCTCTTGCTTCCCCATTGCTGCGAGGGTAGAGAAGGACCATCAACGGACCAGGTATGTGGGAACGGGGATATCTATAAGTCGTACGGCCATGTCCTACAAGAGGTAAAGAGCTATATCGCTCTCCCCTAGGTGATGTGGGGTTTAAGACCCTGTGACTGGGAATTTTTGTGGGGTTCAAGACCCTGCAATTGGGAATTCTTGTGGGGTTCAAGTCCCTGAT
>NW_009594137.1:0-1302 GCF_000690535.1 Cariama cristata | reverse complement strand
TTTCAAAACCTTTCACTAACCCTTACATTGGCTCCCATTTGTATACCTTGTAGGGCCACTACTCCTTTAGAATGAGCTCCGTGGATAAGATATTGCTGTTATTATTATGTATGATATTACTGTTGCAGGAGGCACTACGTCAGAATTTAAAATGGCAAGTTTGCAGAGTAGAGAAATACCTGAGACAAGCCCACTGAATTGTATTTTAAAGCATTGGAAAAAATCACAGGAGCACCGGGAGGCAACAGGAGTAAAAAGATTCTGAGCGTGTTGTTTTGAGAAGAGGAGGAGGGCAGAGGTGCATAAATCCAGAAAAGATAAGGAGTTTAGAGGAAAATTAATTGCCAGAGCATGATAGACCCCCGGTGACTCCTCCACGAGAGGAAAAAGAGGATTCAGACTTAGAAAACCCACCCGATAGTCCTGTTTCTTCCCGTATGAGAGGCAGAGAAACTTGGAGAAATGTAGCTAAAGGCTATCGTAATGACCCTATAGGGGTGACAAGACATTTTCAATTCCTTGTGAAACAACACAATCCCGATTGGAGCGATATCCAGTTATTGTTAGATCACATGAGAGAAACTGAAAAGCAAATGATTTTAAAAACCGCCCAAGAATTAGCAAGAGATCACATTAGAGATACAGGGGAAGATATAAAGGATGACTTCCCTTTCCAGGACCCACATTGGGACCCAAATAGGAGTGCTCACATAAAACTGTTATCAGCCTACAGGGAGTGGGTCATCAGGGGGATGGAACGGGCTATTCCTAAACCAGTCAACTGGTCAGCCCTGTATGCTGTTCGGCAAGGACCAAAAGAAATTCCATCTGAATTTCTCGACAGACTAAGGGACACTATGAGGAGACGTACCCCTTTGGACTCTGAATTAGAAGTAGGAATTCAGCAATTAGTATCCCTTTTTATTGGACAATCGGCAAGTGATATTCGAAGAAAGCTGCAGAAATTAAGGTTACCAGAAAGTAGGAATTTGGAAAAGTAGTTCGATGAAGCGTGGAGGGTGTTTAGTAACAGAGAAGAAGGAGACAGGAAAAAGGATAAAAGGCCACTCGTAGCGTAGCAGCTTAACGAGAAGCTAGAGAAGACAGAGAAGGTAGAGCTTTGAGAAAGGATGAGGGGGGTCTCAGGGGAAGGGGATCTCAAAGGCAATCCCTAGGAATAAATCAGTGTGCATGGTGTAGGCGGCAGGGACACTGGCAACACAAGTGCCCCCGAAAAAGGCGAGGAAAGGAAAGAACACAGGCCTCCATAACAGAAGACTGACGGGAACCCGGGAAATCTAC
>NW_009594136.1:53042-53893 GCF_000690535.1 Cariama cristata | reverse complement strand
GATGGCTGGTTCGGGGCACGTCCAGGGAGGAGAGCATGCTGGAACCCGAAAATCAAACAGAAAGCTCTCCCCTAAGTTGTAGGCTAGTCTACTGAGAGCAAGACCTTATCAAAACCCACGTTTCAGAAAATAACTGGGGACAACTTCATAGGTTGGTCCTGACCTGGGGGGAGGCTTGGGACACAGCCCTTGAATATCCGATACCTGGAAAAAGCAGGCAAAAAGCAGGTTAAGTGGTTAAGTTCACTTCCCTTTAGTGTCACTTTTCCTTTCTAACTCACCATGCCATCTCCACAGCCTCAGCCTGCTCTGGGTGTTGTGCAGTAATTTAATTTGTGCGTCCTGTGTTTCTGGTCAGATCTCATCCACTGTAAGTGCTGTGATATGTTAGCATAGCACAGCGAGTTAAGCCTGGAATGCCTCCAGCCCACAGACACCCAAAAAACCATAAGATTTCTTTGCTGTTCGTGCAGTTTTCTCAGACTGTTTGACAAAAGTTATTGGTGGCTATTTTTTAAATGAGAGGAGCGGTGAGAAAATAACTTTGCGGCATATTGGGCTACCAGATTGTTCAGACATTGTACAGTGACAATAAAGCCTTTAGGATCCGTTGATTGACATACATAATGAATGTAGCTGTCAAACTTTTGTGCAGCAATTTTATTTTGCATCGACAAGCTATTTCACTGGCCAGGGTTTTGCATAAAAGGAATAATTCACATTGTTGTGGTGCTGCTATTTACAGAGCTTGGAGGACAGTGGCATCGCTACAATATAAATATTAATATCCAAATTTCTTTAGAAATACATAATTCTGTATGCAACATATACTACGTGCACATCTCGATACA
>NW_009594136.1:28724-53031 GCF_000690535.1 Cariama cristata | reverse complement strand
TGTTCTGCAGAGAGAAGGGGGCCTGGAGCTGCTGGGGGTTGTTGTTCATTCACTGATTCATTATGTGGCCTTTGAAAAGGCACTTAGTCATTCTGCAGTTTAATGTTTCTCTCTGTAGAGTGGAGAACAAAGCCCCAACACAAACTGCACTCCCTGTTATGGGTCAGAGAGGCCGAGGGTCAAGGGGCTCCTCTGAGCAGCCCTCCCGTGCCCGAAGCCCAAAGATGCGCTCAGGATGGCCGTGTTCTTCTAAAACAGCTGCTTTCTCCTACCGAAGCAGTGGCAGGGGCAGTTTGGGCTACCTAGCACAGCTGTTGCTCCTTGCCCATTACTTTGCTTCGGTTACGAGCAATAACTTGCCCCAAAATCACTAGCCTTGGAGAAAACAGGCAGAAAATGACCAAGCAGGCAAAGCAGAATATAAAGGAGGGAAGAAAAAAAAAAGAAAAAAAAAAAAGAAAAAAGCAAGGATGACTCTCACACTGCATTTGCTATGCAGTCAAGCCCACGAGGAGGTTGTGTATCTAAAGGCAAGAAATACAAAGACATGTCCTCTTCCCTGCGGAAAGGTAAGCAGCTTCTGAAATTCTCTTCAGAGGCTATTATTAGCCCCACACTAACACAGACGTACCCTGTGCCCAAAGCCACAGCGTGCGAACGTTGTGTCCATAAAAAGATATATTTACAGCTCTGCAGCTAATAGAAGTGCTGGGCCCATGCTCTGGTACCAGTATCGTTTGAGAAAACTGCTGAGTAGCAAGAGAAGTTAGGGAAAGGATTCGCACAGCACAGACTCGGAAGGGGCACGATAACCCAGCTTGGGGTGCTGAGGTCAGTAGGCACACCCTTTTTTAAGTGTAACAGGTTTTGTTTGTTCAGTTATTCGTTCATTCATTTTCACTTTAAAATACCAAGAAATTCTAGAAACGGGAACTTCATTTCTGCCCCCAAAATAACAAAGCCAACTCGGTAAGGGGTGCCAGGGCATTTCACAGTCCGTTTATGTACCAAAGCACTATATATACCTAGGAAAGAGAACAGGAGCTTTACGTCACTGTGCCTTGGGTCCTCAAAACAGAGAAAGGCGCCAGGGTATAGAGCAGAGCAGAGCAGAGGGAAGGAGCCTTGTCCTCATTCACATCACGGCCCTGTGAGGCTTTAACCCGAAAGTTATAACTATTTGGTGAAACACCCATGGGGGACACTTGTTTGGCACAGAGGGGTTTTGCAGATAGACTTCAAGGTGGGAAATGAGCACCAAGGTGGCAATACAAATGACTTCGGGCCAAACTCCAATACATACCTACAGACTCCACATATAGATCCAGCCTTAAGCCCAGGAGTGATAAAGGTGGGGAGGAAGGAGCTTGGGTGGTTTAAAGGGCAGATTAAAGCAGTTCAAGGTAGCTGGAAGCAGCACTGATGTTTCTGGGTTGCTGTGTTCGCTATTTTAAGACGACGGCACAAACCACACGGCGCATTGGGCACATGAACACAGGGATGTTCCTTGCTGGCTTCAAGCTGACAGTTTCTCAAAAGCAACACTTGTTGGCTGGAGTTGGTTTCCCAACCGGCAGTGCCACCTCCCCTCCCTGCCACCGCAGTGCCCAGCCTTCCCCGGTGCCAAGGACAGAAAATGCAGAAAGTGGCACGTTACTCAACTTGGCCAAATTTTAGCACTGAGAATTTGATTCCAAACAGTTCGGCATATGCTTTAGCCAGAACAGTTCGGCCATTTCCAGGAATATTATTAAGGGAAAAAGACACTGTTTGGCACACACTAAGTAAATCCAGACAACCTTTTATATGAGAATCTCCAGCTTTCAGAAGGGGAATTTTGAAATCTGGCAGAGAGATGGCCTTTGTGGTAGAAATGCGTCTATCCCTATTAAAATCTACCCAACTTTGGCCAGATTACAGAACAAGGGAAAACTGCAGTTAAGAGTTCAGTAAAGGCTTTTGAGAATTGCAGGTACCCGCCATTTCTGCTGTGGGCAAGAGGTCCCTTATGTCCTGCAGAGCCGCAGGAACACAGCTCAGTTCAAGCTGTGGAGGAGGATGGACACAGATCCGTTGCAGTAAGAGGCACAACTGAAAACCAAGGAGCTCAGAAGCAAGGAAGAGACATGGCCTGGAGCCCGGGCAAGAGGAAGGACTGGCAGAGAAGAGACCAAAAGAGACAAAGATTTGCTTCAAAACGGCCCTGCCTTTGGGAGCTAGCAGGGGCAGAGGGAAAGGGAGGGAAGATGGAAAGGGACAGGGAATAGGACTGGCTAGGGATGGAGACCCAGACTTGTGGAGGTGGAAGAGGAGGTAAGGCAGGCAAGAAAGAGGTTTGCTTTCTGCCAGCCAGCAGCAGCTTGTGCTCACTCATAACCTCGATCAATGACGGCTGCACAGCCCCTCCGTGGCTGGGTGATGAAGGTATGGAGCCAAGGGTGGGCTGGACAGACCAGCATTTCCATCTGACATCTCCGTATTTTTCCAACTTCAATTGAATTTCAGTGTGAAACAAGCCCAAACTTCTGTGACAATTTTTTAGTCGATAAGAGTTGAGGAAACACTGACTCTTGCTCCTCATGAAACGACTGTGTTAGCCCACCCTCAGAGGGCCAACAAGAGCGGCGATTTCCACAGGTGGCTGGAGAATACCCAGTGCCCCTGTCCCTGCGGCCGGGCACTGCTGGTCCTTGGCTGGCTGGTCCCCGCGACAGCCCCAGGGTGAGCCTGACCCACCGCAGCCCCGTCTGCCACACAGCCCGGGCTCAACCTCCGCACCACGAGCCCTGAGCCGGCAAGGGGATGCTGCAGAAAACCAGCTGCGACCAGGGCAATTACAATACAGAGAGGCACAGCTGGAGGAATTAATGTCAAACAGACCATCTCATTGCTGACATGTCCTCATGATGAATGCTTGAATGTGCCGTCTCAGTAAAACTCTCTAAATGAGGTTTGTGTGCAGTACAGGGAGAGTTTCTGGAAGAAATATAAATATAGGCCCTCAATCTGCAACCAGCTTCACAAACCCAAACCCTTGCGTCCAGGTGCCATCTCACTGACTGCTGCAAAACCAAGGCCATTCGCTTTAAAGGCACAGACAACAACATCTGTTCAAACTGATGCATTGTAATTATATTCGCTAATTATCGAGACAACTCTTCTATATCATGGAAACACGGTTTGAGGACTGGCAGATAAATGCTCTTGCATTTAAAGGGGAGAAATCCGTATTTGCATTGTATCTGTGGCATGAATGGGGCTGATGGCCTATGAGAAGGTGGGCTTGCAAGGCTCCCATTCATCTCTTACAAATAGGGGTTAAGAAGATTTACAGATTTACAATGAAAGCACTCACCCACTTGATAATGTTGCAGCATTTCAGTAATTCTTCAGTCCTGGCTCATGGAGAAAGGACAAAGCAAATCAACTCCAATCTGAATAAGCGTGTTAAGTAGAGTTTATCTAGACCATGCTGTTCCTTCATCACCGCCCCCAGAGACTTACTGCCCAGCACACCAAGGCAACAGTTTCGAGGCAAGCAGAAAGATTTATGGATGAAACACTCGAAGCAGCCATCAGACAAAACCACCCCATCTTTCAAAGAAGGGGATCTTTTCTGTCACCTTCATCAGACCATCCAGTCCTTTCCTGTGGGACCTCAGAAGACATTTTCCAAGTACAGAAAGCTGGCATGTCAACATCACCCTAGAGAATGGTTTCAGTTCATTAACTGCTGCTAGGAAAAGGATTATCATTCCTTTTACCAAAAATATTCAAGTGGCTACAAAGGAGGAATTGAAGGAAACGTTAACATACCTCTTAACTCCTTTCTTCAGGACACATCCACCATTCTCTTTCCTCAACCAGAAAGCAGGACCAACACCAGAACTTTTTTTTTAAAAAATATATATAGTTCAGTATATAAGCATACTGGGAATGCAAGGTCTGGTCAAAGCACGGCAGCGAGCAGAGGGACTTGGCGGTGCACTCCTTCCAGCGGGAGAGAGGAGCCGTTCGACACACGTTTTTGCTTTGCCAGGTTCAAGTGCTCGGTTAATGATTTGCCCTAAACAACCAGGCAGGGAATTAAGGCAAGGAATAACAGAGCTTGTTCTCCTTCCATGTATTGGCTGCATTAAGGAGAAAGAGCTCGATGTCCAGTCAGTGCAGGAGAGAAACTTCACACCCTGAAGTGCGGCAGCAAACTGTTTCCAGGAGCGTGAACTGGGTTTCTGTACCACAACAGTAGGTATGGCTGGACCTAAGGAGTGGACCTTGTGTTATATTTTTGCATTAGCAGAACCCAGATCCTCCAGCAGTCATTGCCTCCCAAGGGGGGAAGCTGAGGCATAGAAAGCACATTTACGTGGCTTCCTGATGGGCAACCGACGAGCCACAGGCACAGCTCAGATCTCCGCCAGCCCCAGGCTTGGAGCGTCTGCAAATTCTTTCTTTCCTCTTATGCCTCTGAAAACTGTCTGCACAGTTAAGGCAACATGGCTAGCCATTTTACAGGGGATTTCAAGAAAATGACATGCTTGTTCACATGTTTTTGCCCATGAGACAACTTCGATATGTGTTGTGAAACACATGCTTTCACAGAAATCCAAGGAGGAAAACCACATAACCAAGAACAGTAAAATGTCTTTCTCTTTGGAGCAGACAACTTTAACAAGACTGCTTTAATAGGAAGAGGATTTGGTAGATATTTTAAAATGTTGGCAGCAGATTTTGCTAGACAGAATTTTATGATATCATTCATCGTACAGATTGCTAAACTGCAGAAGAAGTGTCATTTCAGACCCAGCAAAGACCATTCTAACGGTACAGAAGTCCTATGACTTCCATATGCAGTTTGGGAGACAGTGGCACGAGGTCAGGCCACTTTCAAGTGTAAGGACTCCCCAGTACTTAATTCTTCCAGGTGACGCACACCGTGCCACTTGGCCCTCCGAAGGACAACTGGAGCTGCTACAATGCTTCCACAAAGGACTGCGCAGAATGACCATGCTCTCCTTCCCTTTTCAGGGTTGCTGAAACAGTTCAGTGATTCCACGGTCAATAGCTAAAATCAAGATTGACAGTGCCCATAGCCTCCTGCAAGAAGGTGGCTGTTCTGCTTGAGAAACCACATCCTGCTCTGCGTCACACGCAGACGGTGCTCTGCCAAAAGAGAGAGCCCAGCTTCAGCAACCTTCCAGGACTGCTGCTGATCTCTTGAGAGTCCACAGCAAACATTTCTTTGCAGTCCTAACAACTGGGGCAGATCTGATGAGCTATAAAATTTCACATCACCCAAGAAAATATATGGAACTGATTTTTTTTAACCAAAGTAGATGCAGAGGTGCGATTATGGGCCAAATATGCTCAGCATTCCCTAGAAAAAAGACATATCTATTTCCCACCCAGAGCTTCTGTCCAGATGGACAACTATTGTCTGTGTTTTCCCAGAACTTCTGTGTGTCCAGCAGTGGTTGGAACCACCATGCAATAAATTCACTCAAGCTTACCAGAAAACTAGGAATCTGAGGCATACACACACTATAGTGCACAAACCCTTACTCCACTGAGGATACTACTACACTTTTGGAAAGTCTTACTCCATATATTGTTCAGGGCTGCACGGTGGATTTGCATAAGTCTGATCCTGCTGGAAAACAGGTCCTACTGAGTAGGTGCAATTCTTACACGTACAGTCAAGGACCTCCCAAAGCATCAGATAACCCAGGTAGCACCTGGGCCACATTCCCAGCTTAGGCAAGGGAGATTGGACATTTCTTGGAGAAAGTCCTGTATTTGCAAACCCAAATAGATATTAGTACAGACAATGGCAACGGTATAGATTCTGTTTTCAGACCTGGCTGCTTGAGATACCTTCAGATAGCTCTTTCCCCTCCAGCACTGCCGACACGGATGGACAGCAGGGTGGACAGTCGTGTTGGCATCGCAGTGTCCGATCCCCCAGATCCCACCACGCTTCACTTAGAGGAAGTCTCACAGTTATTTTGACTTGAAGGTGATCTTAATTCCACCTGATGAGGCCAGTAACAGACGGAGGGTCAGGCTCAGCTCCCAAGCCTGTGCAAACATCTGCCAGGAATCAGGCAAACAGGATTTTGCTGTAGAAAAGAAGTTTGATTTTTAGGTCTTCCTTAGCGATCTGCAGGAGAGCACCTTCGCTGCACAGGCTGAGGCATCACGGCACAGGCAGTCTCAGTCAAACATGCCTATTTATGGTGGCAAGTTACAGGTGCTATGACTCAGGTGCTTGAACACGGATCTCTAATAATACCTTCCAACTACATGTAATATGTAAATACGCTACGTGGGCAGGAAATGTATGAAATAAGAAGGCATTTATTATAATTATTTTAAAGGAACTTAAAAAATATTTAAGTATTTAAACTTTATTTACAGCACGGCAAGAGCTGCTGGGAAAAGAGCTGAAAGTGGATAACCTCCTTTTCCCCAGCTTTCTTATCGGCCACTTGGCAATATGAGGTGAACTCCACTTTTCTCCCTCAGTTTCTTTACTTTTACAGCCACACCAGGCAATACTTAGCTGTTTAATAAACTGATTTGAGTTCTGCTAATGGGAAAGAATTTATAAAGCCTAATGAGATTTATAACAGTATAATGCAAAGGTATTTAAACTGCGGCTTCTTCTGACGAAGTGGACAAAGTTCCTGGATTTCTTGGTTGGCGTTTATAGCAATTAACCTACCAGGAAAAATGGAGTGACAGCAGCGAGGAGCTGAGCGAAGAGGTAGAAGTGGCTGGTAGCTCAGCACAAAGGGGCGAACAGCAGAGGTGGGAACAGTCCCCGGGCCCACGTGTGTCCTCAGGAGAGGGTCCAGGGTGACGCTGGTGACTCATGCAACGGCTGCGTGTGACGTGTATTTGTCTGCTGTGCCGTGGGGTGACATCACCGCATGTGCCCATCGCTGGCCGAGCCGCTGCTTCTTGGGGACGGCCCGCTCCTCTGTCCCTGGCTCCAGCTTGGGAGCACGCAACATAGGATATGCCTGTGCAAACTCCAGGAGATCCATCTAAAACAGCCACAACGTAGCTGCCTGACCAGAAGGGGAGTTCCTGATAGCAGAGCAGTGGATATTCAGGAGAATTTTAGAACCATGTCTTTTAAGAGGGGTTTGAACCTAAGGGATGTTTTTGGACAGTGAGTCATGGTGCCCAGCGCACAGCTGGAGCAGGACTGCACGTACAATTACAGTTATTAAAGTCAACCAGCTATAAACAACCGCTGCTTCAACGTGGGATCTGAGAAACCACAATTATTTCCCGTTCAAACTGTAAAGAAAAATGTGGTATTTTTTGGTATCAGCATGCAGGAGTGTTTCCAACAGCTGTACATGTTCAACTGAAAGGGAAATGGTGTTTTCTGAGAAATTTAGATTTTGATACTAAAAGTCTGGTCAGTACAAGAAGATCCACCAGCCGTGAGACATATGTGTTACAGACGTAACCTTCAGTCCCTCCCTGTCAGGGCAGGCTTTGGGCCAGCTGATGCAGTCACATGCAGTACCATTTAGCAAACCCTGGCATCGCCTACCCCTCTTTTCTAACTTACAGAGAGTACAAAACTCACTGATAGAATTATAACTTTCTAAAGAACAAAATAAATCCATAAAAGTTTGAGACAGCAAAGAATTAGAGGAAAATAACCGTTGAAGTAAATTCTCGAATGAAGCCAAGAGAACCTTTGACAGCAACTGTGGCTTCAGACTCCCAAGACATAAAGACAAGCAAAGGGAAGCAAACAGTCTTGTGCTTGGCTCATTTCCAGACATGCATCTGGGGAACTCCTTGGATGAGGCTGGCATGAAGGTTTCATGGCAGGATGATCACTCTGAGGCTTTCCAGCAAGCACCCTGCAGAGAAGAAAGCTGTCCTGTACCTACCCCAGGGATTCGATGGAACCATCGGTCCAGAGAAGACATCAAGGGAGACGATGAAGAGCGAGGAGCAATCGCATCCAACATCCTTGGGCCAGCTAAGCTGCAGTGCTCTTTGTCCAGTTGGTAACTGCCCCAACACTTCGGGTTTTAGCAGTTTTAAAGAGTCAAACTGAGGTGGGGCAGGGAGGAGTAGTCTGAAATAACAGTTGTGCATGTATTATGCTCTCCAGCTTCTTCTGATAGCAAAAATGATCTCTTTTGGAGGGCTTACTACTGCTGCTGCTAGCTTAACAACCTGGCTAGGTACAACAGCTACTGAGCTGGGCCTTTTTGCTCCCGTCAAGTTTGTCCAGAATGTGATTTTGTCTCTCTGGAATCACACACCTGACAGGCAAAGAAAACTTGAAGCTTCAAGAAAGGCTGTTCCAAGGTACCCACAGAGGGATTTCCCCAGAGCCTAATGAACATCGTGGTAACAGCCTGACTTTGCTGGAGCAATGCACTGCACCCATTCTGCACTCCCCAGCTTCTGTTAAGGTTTGTTTCTCAAAGAAGCTCAGGCGTGTGGGGATCTGAATCATCTCTGATTTTTGGTAAAAGCTGTTGTCAGCATTCAGCTTGTGTAGCCACCATAAGAGGGGCAACAGCAATCCTACAACAGCACTACACCTCTGCTTATCTCCACGCTTTGCAGAGTATTTTCTCCTCTACCTCAAATCATTCAGCACATCTCTAGGAGTATCTTCTGCTTTAACCAGCCAGATTCTGCTCTTTAAGGTGTCAAGCCTGGAGATGAATATAAATTTTGTGTGATGAATTCAGTATTTTCAGGCCTCCCTGGTTTCAGAAGAGACTTTAAAAATCTGCAAATGATGCAGATTGCTTTAAAAAAATTTTTTTTTAAACCCCCAACCCTGAAAAACACACTACTGGGGCTTTGTGTACTCAGAAGTAATCAAGATTAGATCAGCCTGACTTTGTTCATTATCACAAACAAAATTCAATGTAAAGATGACACATATTTAGACTATTATCTCTAGCGCTGATGACAGAAAGATTGTTCAGTTAATTGATTTTTTTTTCTTTACCTTTACAATACAAGACATTACAGTAGTCTCACTAGTTTTAATGTGTCTCTTCACAGATTAAGCTTTTCAGGTGTTGCCATGAAGGGATATTACTGTTTCACATAATAAATGGGATTTACAAATAGGAGATACCATCCCAAAATGAGTAGTTCCCATTGGGAATGGGAACGTCCCAGTTTGCACTGTAAAACTCTAATGTCACAGCTCCTAATTTATAATTTTAAAAATAGTTTCTGAAGGTTTCATCCTATGTACCTATTTAACATTTTTAGGCAAAGTAAATTCTATATAAATCTTAACTAAATACATGTTTAAAAAAAAAAAAAAAACACCAAAAAATAACCAGCAAGCATCATCACCAGAACAGCAGGTCTAGTCTGTTTAAATTTCAGCAATCATGCTATGAAAGAAAAGGCAGTGAATTTCTTACAGTTTTTGTCTCCATGCCAGCTTCAAAAAAAAAATATCCAAGTTAGTTTTTAAATATGTCTACATTTTTAGTCATAATTATATACATGAAACACAGAGACACATAGGACCTCATTCAAGTGATAACACATGTAGGTGAATTACCATGCTTCGTGTTTGCATGACCCACTTTAATTATCTCTGTGAGGTCAAAGAGCCTTTCTGCTGCATGAGTGGTCGCTGGGATGATGACCAAAACTTTGGGGTGTGTCTGGAGGGAGCAATTTATACAACTAACAATTACCTACAACGTCCCCGGCAGCTGGTTTCACTTGTTGGAAGACAGCAGGCTGAATCTTTGGCCATCTCAGTACCATAACAGTACGAGTTGAGCGTGAGGTCTTTGCTGTGACCACATATAACTGCTTTTGACAAGCACGCTCCAGGACGACCATGTGCGTCATCCTAAAAAAGCCTGTTTGACCGTAAATACCCAAGGAAGATGTGAGAGCAATAGGGAACGCCAGCAGGCAATCCCAGCCGATTTGCTGAGGACAAAGAGCGAGCTGAGTCAGCCCACAACGTGATAATATGACAGAGGATGAGTACACAGGCCACCAAATAGCACTGGGTCCCAAGCCAGATGTGGTGAGCAAGGAATAACGGAGGCTCAAGTTTTCCTCCAGCAAACGCACCAGAAATCCCTTATTTGGACGAGTGACCTCATGCCAACAGGGAACAAAGCACAGCTGTGTTCCCAAAGGACTGTGGCCTCTCAGAGAGGGTCCAGGACAGCACATCCGTGCTGTGGGACGTTTTGAAGAAAGAGGTGAGCATGCACCATCTGTGGCCACCTTCCCCACGCCACGGCTTCTGTGCAAACAACATACAAACAGGCAGCTCAAAAGCTGCAATAATTCGGCAGGCCGGCTGGCTGGGGAGCTCGGGCTGTGGGGTGCACCCAGAAAGTAACCCGTAACACCTCACGGCCCCACGCCGATCGGCGGTGCCGCGTAACCCCGTCCACCATTTCCGAGTCTAGTTACTCAAGTTCCCAAATAAATCAAACACACCCTCAAAGCTTCCCCTTAAGTCCCCATTGTAAATTCATACTAATTTCTCATCTCAAACAGCATTTAATCACTGTAGAATAAACCGATTAAATCAAGACAATACAAATAAATGATTAAAACCTGCAACTTCCAATTCCATATTTCTACATCTAAAGCTACCCTACAGAAAATTGCAGGTGTGGTTGGCGCTTCCAGAATCTCATACAACTCCGAAGGAATCCCAGTCCTGTCATTTTTCCCCCAGGTTCCAATACCTGTTGACCCGTCACGCACATGCCAAGCACACCATCTAACTTTCTCCTAAAGTGTACGCTGATCAACAGCAACCGCACAGCAAGTTCTGAGAGGGGGGAAACTGGAGATAGATATAGGTATATGTACAAGCACATTAGATTAAGTAAGCTGTAGAATGAGGATGCAGCTTTGGAAGGTCATTCTGTACATGAAAACATTGTAAGAAAGTTTTAAACACCTTTTGCATATTTACTGATTAGTTCAAAAACCTTCAAGTGAAGGCATTTGCTTAAAGTTTTCCAGCCTTTTCCTCATCCACGCAAAGAAATTGGTGTGGCACAGAAAAGCATCCTCTCAAGTATGACTTCAGCAAGCTTGAAACTTTTCAGAAAAGTAATTTTAAAAAAAAGTATAAATGTATCTGTTAAGGCACATATTCAATACATCCCAGTTGAAAATGTATCAGAGTACTCCCACAACCATTTACTCAAAGCTCAGTAGTATGCGCTGTGCTTACCTTGTGTCTGGAGCAGATGTGGTGTATATGTTTCCCCCTTCATTAAAGTCACTCTGTTTAAATGTATTTTCAGAACAGGTCACAGAAGTGTCATTTTTGCAGGAGCAACATCCATCTCCACAGACTACTCACTTGGTAGACAACTCTGCTACCCCCTGAACCTGTGCAAATGACATGGTGAAGTATTTTGCAGTGCTTAGGAGCGTGGTGAGCAGGTACCATTCTGCTGAAACCACTCCGTACCTGGAAGCCCCCACATCAGCACGCTCTTCGGTAAAGATGCAACCACCGTTCCAGGTAGCCGATTTCCTCACCCAGTCCATCCAAGTTGTCCAAGCTTTGGTGGGTGGTATTTTAACCACATTTAACACTTCCATCCTCTCACTTTCGTTATTGGTGGTGTCACAACCAGCTCTTTGGTGCCACAACCTTTAGATAAAATATCTAGGCTCTGGGCTTCTGTTGTGGAAGGTCCTCCCAACCAGTTTCATGGTGTTCAAATAGAAAACCAAAAGGTTCCTCAATATCCAAGATAAAATGGGACAATTCAGATATGAACAACTGCAGTTTTGGAAAAAAACAGAGTAATTAGCACAAATTAAACTCACCTGAGATAGAAAAGTAAAGCAAGTGCAAAACGTAATTTTCTCAAGACAGAGACAGAACAGGGAGGGCCAGCTGTAAGGGTGGCTATTGCTCACCCTTTTCATCAATTTAACAGGCATCAGAATGGTTGCCATGGGCTCAGCAATCTGATCTTCACAGATGCCTAAACCAGTTTAGATATCCCCTAAAAGGAAAGAGGTTTTAAAAGAACATAGGGGGAGGAAAATTAAAAGAGAATGAAAGGAAGTGTTTCTAAATCCTTAAGGTTTCTAATTGTTAGAGGATGAAGGAGAAAAATAGTGTCTGAGCAGCAAAGATGGCTGCAGACAAACATCAGCGTGCCAGAACGGAAGGGGAGGAACACGTCCCTGGTGAAAAGAGATGACTAAACTTCAAGCAGAGAATCTAATTACTTGGCTTTGGCATTCATTCCTACTGTTAATTAGGGTATCTCCCAACAGAAAAGCAAAGCCATGATTTAACATCAAGGACCATATGACTCATGGACTGAGGGTCATGAACAGAGCTTTGAGTGGAGATGCCTATTTAAAAATCTGTGAGCAGGTCTGAAAAATAACATTGATCAGTGCCTACTTGATCAATGCTACTGATTAGTAAATTGCTTAGTTATTTTTGACAAAATTTGCTGTAGCAAAACAAAGAAATTATAAGCTGTTACTGACTGAAGTTACAATGGACATGATGAGGCTAGACATTGTCTTGAGAAAACCAAGAGGAGGCCTTTGAAATGACTGAAGGGGACAATAATACTGCAGAAATTCTCCTTATGCAAAACTGAAGGCAGCTCGCTGCTCGGAGTGCAAATTGCTGATGATACGGATGCAGAGACATTATCTCTGTCCTTTAGAAAAGGCAGCCTGAGGAGAGCCCTGTTCAATTACTCTTAACCAAGGCAGCTGGGCAGGATCTCTTACCTCGCACATGACAAGGGAGATGCCAGAACTGGCCCTGCTGGGACAGGGGCATTTGGTCTACAAGCTCGCTCAGGCAGGAGCCAAGCCAGATTTTCTCCTGTGAACCTGAGACTTCTGGCTACAGAAGGGCAGTAAAAGCTCTCTGACTACAGCGGATGGAAAGCAGGGTTGGCCACTAGATCCATTCTCTGTCTGGTCTAAGATGGGGGTCAACTCTTGCACTTGGCCCTCTCTTTCCACGTACAATTGATCTCCCCAAGAAGCAAAGGAAGGTTGAGCCGCATTCAGAGCCTTAGACCATCGTAGGCTGTTTCATTAGGTGGCATTGGTCTTAAGGAGACCAATGGGACCTTTGTTAAAACGTCTGAACTGCCAGAAACCAGGACCTAGGGCAAGCTCTGGAGGGCACCAATGTCTATGAAGTACGTAGTGCAGTAAGCAATGACCTGCTGGGAAGCGACTTCCAAGGCATCTACCAAGAGCTGCAGTCAAGCAGAGTTTCAGGGCAGTACTCAGCTTTTCTGGGCAACTCTATCTCTGGAGCTGGTGCCAGTCTTAAATTCTTGTGAGAGATATCAGACACCTGAGAAATTCAGGAGGTCTTGAAGTGATACAGATAACAGTCTTGGAAATAGTTCTTTCGAAGTTTGGGCTGGAATTATTTACAAGTACCTTTTCCCTTCAATGTATTTAAAAAAAAAAAAAAAAAATCTCGTTGAGGTGACCTAGCATAAGGATTAAGACTCCTTCAAGTATGGAATCAAGATGAAGCTAAAATCTCGCAGAAAAAATAGCAGCAGCTGTTGATGCTTCTTGCAAACTCTTGGCTTAAAACCCCTGCTCACAGAATGCTTCCTACCAGCTTTTTCCCAAGCAGCATCAACACTGGCAGAACTCATCTGATGGTCAGCAGTGGTTCCAACCCATCTGCAACAGCTTAAAGCCACAGACTTTATGCAAAGCCATGCCCACAAAGACAAGAAAGCAAATTTTCAGTTAAAAAGAAAAAAGTTTGACAGCTCAGGCTCAACTCAACAGTTAGAAGAAGGGTGAAAGGGTTCTCCAACTAAGAGTATACAACCCATGCACCAGGCTGGGGAGGATGGAGGGAACCCTTATAAACATGCTAGGGCAGAAAAGTATTTGGCTTAAGTATCAGGCACCCGCACACCCATAGTATGAATGGTTATACAAGCAATCACTTGAAGGAAAAGTCTGGCTTTTTTCTTCTTGGCACATAATGAAACTGAAGACAAACTGTGTATAAATAAAACAGGGTGCTTCTGTAGTACAGAATGATAACAATCTCAGCAATTCATCGGCTCATGCCAGGAAATTCTCCTCGTGCACGGCTTGCAGGTTATCAACCTTATCAGACTGGATACAAAAAAAGTACAATAACAGAAGCGAGGTCACAAAAACAGTGTCTCCACAACAGAGCTTGCAAGGAGAAAACAACACTTTACAGGGGGAAAACCCAAACTATGGCTTGACGAAGGGCTGGGTTAGGAAATAAAGAGCGTACGATACTCAGTACTCTACATACCTGTGTACCATATATATTGCATCCACAGAAGTCAGTTATCACTTAAGCCAAAATACTGAATTACAAATACTGAGAGTGGACACATACCTACAGGACTACCGCTTGGTGAAGGAAGGGTGTCAAGACATTCCCAAATAACACAGACTAGTTCTTCTGTTACGCTGGTCATTTTGTGTTCAAAAAACGTTTAGATGTGGCGCTTCAAGACATGGTTTAGCGGGCATGGTGGCATCAGGTATACGGTTGGACTTGATGGTCTCTTCCAACCATAATGATTCTATGATCATTATAGCGCAAAGTATTCCACAAACTGATTAAGTATCATCATTCTTCTCTCACTAAAGGGAAACCTGAGCTAGCAAGAATGTGTCCAACTTACCCCACACCTAGCAAGTCCAGTTCCAAGCAGGTCTTTGTGATCTTCTCACAAAGTCTGTGTCCCACTCTTAAAATTGAGATTGACATATTCCTCCTAACATAACAGATGACAGCTACAACTAACACTATTCTGAAGATTAGAGACCCTATAAATAGCAATTTTTATTCATTTCGGTAAGTTTTAAGAAGAGACTACAAATCCCCTACTGAAGGCTTACAATCTTGACTTCCGAAATGCGGCAGGACGCCTGATGGGAGAGCGAAGTGAGAACAGTCTCGCAAGCGGGTCATGGCAGAGCTATTTCACCCCCACCTGAGCAATCCCCATCGATCATTGGGAAGCTCTGATGTGGATCCATACTAATGCTCCTCACACCACCAGCTGCTTCGGGGGTGAACTGACACCACAAACCATTCTTACGGATTCATTTGTCCGGGTCCTCTGGGTTCGGCAGCAGTAACGTTGCTTCAGGAATCTCTACTGTGTGGAAAGCTCTTGTGTTGCATTTCAGCATTTGATCTGGGTAACCAAATAAAGGCTTGTGTGGACAACCAGAAGCCCAAGAAACACCGTTACAGGTACATATTCTTTTCTGCATAACTTGCACTAGCGTAGCCAGTCATATTCATTCTAGGGCCTCTCCTGTATTTATTCCATATACCTATATATTCTGTTCTAGATACCTATGTACTTTTGACATCCTGCAAAGTCACAACACAAACAGCTTTGAGACACACTCCTAAAATTCCCTCCTCTAGTGAAAGTGACACAGAAGAGACTGATTCTAGAAATCTTACCTTCAGATCACCTGGTGCTTTGAAACCCTTTTGAAATATTACTGTGCCTGCATCTTCCTTACCTGAACACTCAATAACACATCATATAACATTATGAATTATGAACTCTGCCCTAAGTTTAACAGAATTAGAGCTTCATATTTGAAAGACACCACTGTAATAGGTGAGTTAAGTCCCATAACATTCATTTATTAATCAATTATGGATTTATTTTTGCCAAGTTTAAGACAATTAACCTTCTGCATGTTTCAGTGAAGCTAAAACTACAAAGGCAATCTCTATGTAAAACAGCCAAAACCCAGAGTTTTGTTTTCAGGGGCTTGGTTTTGTGTTAGTTCAATAGTGATGAGAGAGAAAGGCTCCAAAGGAGCTGAGACTAAACATATTTTTAGGAGCAATGCTCTAGAAAAGCTATAATTAACAAATTAAGAAGCCTGAAATAGTTCCACAGAGCAGCCCACAATACTCTTTCAGCTTGTCACACAGCCGTTGTGCCCAGCTATAACTCCTCACCAGCAGCATTTTGCTGCATTTTCGTAATTTATCGAGTTTGCACTAATTTGCTTTCAGAGGAGTAGCTCCCATCAGGTGCAAAGGTGAAGCGCTCTCAGTTTAGAGGACGAGAGCTACAGCTGTTCCTTACTTTGTGCTCATGGGGGCTGCGCTCTAGAATACAGACCTTTGTGTCACAAAAACATGTACTCAGCCCACAACTGGGGAGAAAAACCCTTGAGATTTCAGTGAAAACTTGCTAAATTAAGAGCTTGCTGGAATTTCAGAGTGTGATAAAACTTCTAAAGATGATAATTATCAGTCTCTGGATCTCTTCACTCAAGTATTTTAGATGCAACAAAAATGGCCTGGAACAAACATGAGTTACTGATCATTTTGATCTAATTACTTCTCTCTTTGACATGTAGTCAACTAAATATTTGTGAAAATTTGAATCTACATTATAGACTTAAAATAAACTTATTAAACCCACAACTTTTTGCTCCCAAACACATATAAAAAGAAAACAATACGGTAGTTTATACCCCATTTATTAAGACAGAGCCATCTATTACTTAATACACTGGTTGGGTAGCCATAAATCACATTATTTTCTTACTATATTAAGATGCAAGACAGTCTGGCAACCAGGTAACAAAGACAAATTAGGCAGGGTGCAGAAACATTTCAGCTGCAGCGGGTTAAAAACCACCTAAGCTAGGGAGACCTAAACCAGCGCAGTTATACAACAAGGTGCTGGCATCAGGCGACGCCAGGCACGGCATGGCACGCTTGCCAGCCAACTCCTCGAGTGCCCGGCGAGGCTGCCAGGGCCCCTTCAATTGGAATGTTGGGAAAAGGTCCAGGGACCGTCTGGGTGCCGCTCTTTTGGACACCTACCAAAGAAAGCGCATCACCAAAGCTACAGTTTTCCTATGCAGGGATCGCATAGTTTTTTGTAAGAATGAAGGCTTCTGGTAAGAAAGTTTATAGTGCAATCTGAATTAATTTGTGCCCAGTGTCATTATTCATTCTCCCAAAACAGTTTAAATATAATCGTGTAGGAATTTGCCATCTCTGTAAAGATATTAGAAAGTAGTACTTACACAGTTGGTGACTACATAGATTCAATTTTAATAAATATATCTCTTCATGCTTTTGCAAAACTACAAGTACGAAAGCAAGAAGTGAGAAAGCAGCCAAGTACTTTTGTATCTTCCAAAAGCTATTAAAATTCTCAGGGCTCTAAAAAATTAATATACCTTATCACACAGGAAGGACACACCATGTTCAATTTACCAGCTGCTCAGGGAAGAACAAACCCAAATTCGATTTCCTCTTTGCCAACGTGCCACCAAGTTACAACTCCTGCTGAGGAATCGGAGCCGTTGCTTTACTCCAGACAAGCAAGTTCAGATATGTTTCTGCTTGTCAGTGTAGCTGTGTGCTCAACAAGGAAATCTGCAACATTAGCTATATCACACATACACAATTATGTTTGTGTTTTGTTTTTTTTTCCTCTATGGAAGACAGAAAAAAAAAAAGGGTCAAGCACCAGGAACTTCAGCTCATAAATACATTGTGTTGGCCCTAAGAAACCTAGCTGGTAACAGCTGTAGCTTTAATGCAAATTTACAAAGTGAACATTTATTCAGCTTGAAAAGCATATACACAATAGTTACCTTGATAACGAGAGATTTAATGACGGTATCAGGTTAACATCCTATTAATACATAATTCTTTGTAAATGGAGTATTTTATAAAAATAAGAAATGGCAATGCTTCATTGAAATAACAGATTTTAAATTTGCTTCTGCAAACACTATTAAATCAGTATGGCAACGTGCAAGCAAATGAAGTAAAAGCACCAGATTTCTTTTCAGTCTTTAAACATTTGGAAGGTTAAAGTCATCAAGAGGTGGGCTTTTTTTCTTTTAAACAGTCTTGATTTAAGACATAGTGAGAGGGGGGAAAAACTTCTTAAAAATCACATTCAAGAGATCCTTACCTCATTGCAAAACATTTACTTCATGTATCCTGCTGTGAAAACATCAAGTCTTTTTCTTTTCAAAGCCCTCATCAGTAGCATTTTCAATTAAAAATGAAAAAAAAAAGCTCAAAATTCAGACATTTTAAGTCAACTGTATTTGGTAGACCCAACCCATGGTCAAGTTAAATGATTCTTTGTACTTCAATATTGCAAAAAGGGAGAGCAATTAGCAGTCTCCTACCATGCTTTATTAGAGTTAACACTTTAAAAGCCAACTGACTTGATTTCTGCCTATTGTAAGATTTTTTTAAAAAAAAAACAATTATGAACAAAAGAAATCTCCTTTGTTACAGTCAGGAGACAACTGTTTAGGCAAGTGTGGCAATGGCAGGAAAACACACACCGATCAACTGGCTATAATATATAAATACTACTAAAAATACAAATAAAGTAGTCCTTTTATTTGCAATGCATGCCAGGCACAGCCAGAGAGTTAGAAAGAGAATTTTTAGAATTCCAATATATTAATGCTCACCATATTGGTGTACTTCAGGTAGCTTTAAAAAAGACCATGAATGCACGCATGCTTAGAGGCATCTTATTAACATTTATATTTGGGCTATGTAGATTCTTGCAGACTAATGTCTGGCACATATGTGATCATTTCACAACAGTTTAGAAAAATGAGACTGAAAAAGCACTTTTGTAATTTTAAAAGGAGACAAATATTACTATTTCAGAATCACAGAAGGTTCAGTTCATTTTTTTTCCCATTAAATACTGTATTTCAAGGTGGCTTTAAAAAAAAAAAACACACACAACAAACCACCACACTCCCTGCAGATTCATCTCTCTGGTACTCAGCAACTTCTGACTTGACATCTTCAGTCTTACATGTAACTTTGCAGCAGAGACAAGCTTTAAAGCACTCTGCAAATATTTTCGCTTGCACATGGAGACTAAAGCAAAGCGGTTTTGTATCACAGAAATTCAGAATCTTTGCTCATTTCTAAGTAGTGCAGAACCTTCAAGTTAAATATGGACCTAGGGATGTGACTGACTGTGAGGATGACATCTAACAAAGGCCTGAACTCATCTTATCAAACACTATGGATACAGACAGCGCTCTCAAAGACTGTATGCTTCTGGTTCAAAGACTATTGTTCTGTAAGCAATGGGTGTCCAAATACACACAAAATTTAGAGTGCCTAAATGCAAAACATGGCTTTGCAACTTATTTTCTTAAAAGAAGTTTCATTCTGACAAGTAAATTATCTGGACAAGTGTTTACACGTCCTTAAGAGTATTTTCAGAACAGTTACATCTTTAAAACTGACAAAAACCCCCAACCTGTAGACCTCCATATATAGTCAAAATATAGTATAGTTACTTTTCTCCAATTCCATGGGGACATAAAGAGAGACTTCTAAAAAGATTTGGATTTAATGCCCCAATATTTTTCATTGTAATTCTGTTCTCCAAACAATGATCCAGTTAAGAGTAAAAAACCTCCATGCACTATACATCAGTGCATTACTGATATTGCAAAAATATTGTGTAAATAAAACAATGTTAGATAATGTGTTATATGGAAATTATTTTAATTTCCATGTCTTGGTAAACTGGAGCTGTTGCTGACTTTCTAAAATACAATCATGCATGTGTTTATATGCAACAAAACTATCAAGTTGTGCTAAGTATTCAAAGATCTTAATTCCCACATAGCACCACCATTCTGTTCTTCTCAAATATGGTCAAAGATCTTGGTAAAATTTTTTGCAAAATAATCCTATTGAGTAAGCCCTTTCTATAGCCCTTTCTGCAGAAATGAGAATCACCTCAAAAGAACACTTTACAAGATTGAGGCTCAAATACTTCTGTCATGTAAGCACATTTGATTGCAATCATGCAAGCATATCTTATTACATTGAATCCTATCGTTTAAAACAAAACAGTGGTTTGTGCACATCTTTTGACGAAGACATGTATAAGATTTTTCTAAACCAAATCAGAAGGTTAAAGTTCAAGCATACTCCTCAAACAGAAGTGAGGAATTGACTCCTTGCATTCTCAACATACTCAGGTTTTAGTGCTTTTAGAACTGAAAATGTATTCATCAAGAAATATACTGCAACTTGAGTAGTCAATGCTCAAGTCTACTATAATTTAAAAAGTGATTATTCTTAGCATAATCACACTAGCAAGTTATTCTGTATATTTCAGTGAAGCAAAGCTTTAAAAGAATTGTAGAGAAATAGATCATTCCTTTTGTGTGTGTTTTAAGGGACCAATAAATCCTCTCCATAAAGATTATTTACACAAATGCAAGAGCAAACTTTCTGAGATAAGGGTTTGGGGTTTTTATTTTTTTCCAAAGATTCCACCACATGATAAAAAAAATGAAATGAATGTGTATTCTTGACCACATTGATAATGTCATAGCTAGAATCTCATCAGTTAGTTTATGACAAGCAACTGCAATGGGTGTAAACAAAAAACAGGTCCCTACATTGGGACAAAGCCTGGTTGAAGGTTAACTGTATGATACTAATATTGAACGCAAGGTTTAAAGTAAACTCATCTGGAATTCAGATCCAACTGGGGGAACAGTGAGAACGACACAGTGAAGGTACACTTAGGTGCAATTTCATGCTGGTGACTTATTTTTTTTCCTCTTTTTATGCTTAGAGCAGATTTTAAACCAGGAGTTGCACATCCAATGACACACACACAATTCAAAACTTAAGTGACCATTAGCACATTTGTACACGTACTTACATAAATTTAGTATTTACATATTCTAAACAAAGTTCCATTTTAACAGTTGATGTCTTTTAACACATGAAAGAAGATAAGCTACTACAAAGAATGCATAACAGGATCACAAATTTTCCACAAGCATATAAACATATGTCTTAAAGTGCTTTCTAGGTGCTTCAGATTAACCCCTTGCAGTATGAGCTTCTACGTAGTGCTGTTCCAGTCATTACAAAATTATTTAAATCATTCCCCTTCAGGTGCACTGTGAGTTCAAGAAAAATGACACCACCATTGATGTAGAAGTTTTAAGCTCTACCAACATAAATGTATACATTACTTAAGTTCAGATGAAGTCGTCACATACTTTGGTTTATCATAGCTTGGGAGAAATATTTGATAGAACAGAAATTGCACCTCTCCACTGTAAAGTTGTTTACTAAAAAATACCCCAACATGAATTGACAGTATTCTTTGGTAAAAACAGGACATTTGGCCAGTTTGCCTGTACATCTCTCTACCAAAATAGTCTAAAAGTGAACAAATGCCACTGCTGTACTGTCAATTTACAGGAATAACCATTCCTTACTCAGTGGGGAGTATCAAAACATCAAGCCTAGCAGTTAGCTATATAACAAGTTGAAACACCTTCAGCAACCATTTCAGGGGATCAATGATGTTTTAGAATACTTTTTGCTTAACATTTATCCTTTATGTTACAAAAACTGTAAAATGCTCTATGCCTGCAAACAAGTACATTACTTTGCAGTGACTACAGAAACATTATTCAATGGTGTACACCGTCAGGTTTCTGACAAGCATGGAACAAAACCCAGGAATATGTGCTGACCAACCAATATTCAACTGCACACTATTTGTGCATTACCTATACTAAGTACTACAAAAAGCCTATTAAAAATTCAGTTAACTGCTACAAGGTACGTGAATATATAAAAACAGAGCAGATATACAAGTATAACACTGAACATACTGTACTTTATTAGCACAAAAAGCCAGAACAAGGCACAGCAAGCAGAAAAATACATCAATAGAAGGGTTAGTGTAGCATACAAGAAGAACGTTTATTGTACTTGCAGCCAAAATGTTCCCTACCTCGCACAGGTCACTGCCATAGAGAAGTAAGTAGTAACGTACTGTAGCAGCCGGTAAAGAAACTAGGGAGCACTCATAATTGGTACAAAACATTAAACAGGGATCAGGGCATTCCAACAAACTTTTAGTGCAAAAATGTCTAAGACAGAACTATTTTAAGTTCCATCTCCAATTAAATAAGCAAACAGAACTTAGAATCTTGTTTCCAAGTAATCTGTTGAAACTATAATCAGTGCATATTACTTTAAAACATTTTTAAAAGCGCAAATGGAAAGATATTTACAAATAAAGTGTAACAGTACCTTTGAAACCTGACATTTATTTCAGCTATGTCAGATTTTGTATTCTGATTATAATTCAACTACTTGTAATTGTCTCCATAAAAATATCAGATGACTTTAAATAATTAAACATTTTTTCTCTTCACTATTACCTTCCATTGTAAGTTACCAGCAGTCACACAACTAATTTCTGTTTTAGAAAAAAACACCACCTTTTGTTTCATAGCAATAATCTAATCCTGAGTCCTGCCACTGAATCAGTAATTCACATTGGAAGGTATTTAACTGTCTAAACCAGTATCACTTTGCCTAACAATGCCACTTAAATCTCCAAGTGTTTAAAATAGAATTACAGTACTGAGCAGGCATATTCAAGTCTTAATGATTAGGAAACCTTATACACTGAGAAAAGCATGATTCATCTGTTAGCATCAAAACACCATTAACTCTTAATGGACTGCTTCTAACTGCTCTTCATTAAAAGAAAATACTCTTATTCACTAGTATTTGGAAACTTGTTTGTAAGCTAAATTAGTACTTTTAGTGGAAAGTTTTCAAGAAGATAATTTTAAAAAAATACTTCAAATATGAGCAAAAATACTCCTCTAATAAAGCCTTACTTTATTAGCATTACATGAATGCCCCATGGAAAATGCCTCATAGTTTCTTCATCCAATTACTACAGCTATAAAAGGGAAATAAAATATTTAGAAATTAGCAAAAATATTTTCATTAGGCCTTAATGAAAAACGTGCAGAGTTGTGTCTGCTTATTGTTTCCAAGAGGCATCACAACTTAGTTTGATTAACAGCAGGCAGCATCTGACAGGATACTAACACTCAGCTTAAATAGGATATTGCAGAAAAGCTAGACATTGTTGGTGTACTCACTGTAGTTAAACTGTAACACACAAAAAAAGCATATTCTAGAAGCTTATTCCGATTTCCATTTACTTTGTTTTTATAGGTTCCCGCTCCAGCCATCGCACCCTGACTTTTTGTTTATAGTGATACTCCTTTAGAAAGTCTTGCAACATTGAGGGCAGAGGAAGGTCATCAATTCCATCATACGTAGTGCACCTGCAGATTACTGCCCGGCAGATATACTGCAGACTAAAGGGGAAAGTCCTGTTCAGAGATACAGTAAGTAACGGTTCAAAGAACATGCAAGAGCTAGGGTCTTTGTAGTGTTCCAGAAGCCCCGTAACAGTGGAGGAGTGAAACACACAGGGATCATGGGCATCGAAACTAAAGTTGTGATTCCACTGCTCAATGCGTGCATGTAGCGATCGGTTATAACGACGGAAGCTCACAGAGAAGAGGTAGTCCTCTTGCGCAGAATCCCTGAGCAAAAAAGTGCCTTCGGGTTTACCCTCCAGAAGCGCTTCTGCTTCATAGCGGTCCATCACACCCCAGTAACATGGGTTACCTGTGATCTGAAGTAAGTCTGGCACAAGGCAATGGATGTAATCAATCTGAGTATGCACCTTCCAAGCCCCTTGCCTGCTGATGTGGCCATGGCTCTCTCCAGACATCTGACGCTGCTTCTGCTTGCGCGACTGCAGACAAAGCGTTGTTGTGTCCTCTTCAGAGTCACAGTGTCCTGGAGGTGTTACATTTTTGTCCCCGGTCAGCTCAGTCATACCAGGGGCTAACTTTGGTCCCAGTTTATACAATGGATTAACCTGTGCTGTAGCTTCAAAAGTATGTATTTGGGCATTGGGAGGGGGATCAACCCCTTCTTCAATACTAAGTCTACGTCTCTCTCTGAGCCTGTCTTCTTCATCTTCTGTGGAAACTAAGGAAGGATCAAATGTGTCAAAAAAAGTTGAATGAGGACTCACAGGCGCTGTGTGTTGTTTAATCAGATGCCACTTCTGAGCCAGATCTGAGCCTGCAGGAAAAGGACATTTCTCAAGCATTAGTTCAGAGAGATGGATCTTTCTTTTGTTAGAAAACAGAGGTTTGGACTGCTTGCTGTAAGTTCTCATGGGAAAACACAGCCCAACAGTATCTTGTAGACGCTGTCGCAAAGAACGACTACCTACTGTTCTGTTTGATACCGCATCCATATCATGGACAGAACTCACCCCATACCTTCTTTCCCTCCTCTGCAAACCACTTCGTGTTCTACCAAATCTTTTTTCAGTATCCAAGGAGCTCTGGGTTTTGGTAG
>NW_009594136.1:23389-28693 GCF_000690535.1 Cariama cristata | reverse complement strand
CAGGAATGCTTCTTCTTCCCACCCCAAGGAGCATGCCGAGAGTAAGAGTCCCTTCGAGCAAGTCTAGCTCCTGTGGTGACACATGAGTCATTCTCTTTCTCAATGCTTATTTCAACAATCTGGGGAATTTCTGTGACACAGTTTTGGCTCCTCCTTGCCAAATTCTTTGAAGGACTTAAACCTAATTGCAAAGAAATGTTTTCTCTCAAAGGGCTGCTGGGCTGCTGTTGAGCCAAATCAGTTATCTGGATAGCTTTCTCTTTAGCAGATGAGCAACTGTTGGAGTTCACAACTACATTTTCATTTTGGCTTCCACCCTCATGACTGAAGAGATTCTGGCACCTGTATTTGAAATTGTTCC
This sequence comes from Cariama cristata, assembly GCF_000690535.1. Taxonomy (NCBI): domain Eukaryota; kingdom Metazoa; phylum Chordata; class Aves; order Cariamiformes; family Cariamidae; genus Cariama; species Cariama cristata. The sequence continues at coordinate 28,332 of NW_009594136.1, read as the reverse complement.
ACATCTTTCCCACTTTATCCATGGATCACGTTATCTAAATTCAAGAGGAAAAGAAACATTAAAATATAGTTTAAAAATAAATCAGGATGCATCTTCAGTTATCAATTAAGTTACAGACATGATGACTGTTAATTGAACACACTACATTTGAAAAAGTACCCTAGTGTTTGTATGGTTATGTGGAAGTGACATGCATCACACCATTTTGATATTCAGAAAAATCACCATGAAGATGATGTTTGGGAAGTTACAAACATTTTATTTACGAGCAGGTCCCTCCATTTTTCTGTGGGCATGTAGGTAGGTCTGCACAGTTGCATTTGATGGACAGGAATTATGCAGTCTAAAATTTTTCATTTTAGGAAGAATTTCTAAGGCATATGTAAGGTATTACTCCCTGATAAGCTTCCAATAAGCAGGAGTAAAACAAATCCTGAAAAAGAACTATTCAGGTCACTCCAAACTATGAGAGCAGTTAGTGAAATCCAACAAGTGGACTGCAAATGTCCAGATACACCATCTAAAAGCAAAAGCTTGAGCCACAGGTCAGAAGAATTCCAAGCTATAACTGACAAGATTGAAAAAAAAGTACAAAAACTGAAATTGGGGTGGGGGGAAGTTTTCAGCATTCTTAGATAAGACAATCGCCAAAAGACAAGGAAAGGCAGTAAAGTATCAGCAGAATTTTAGAATTATAAAGTCTCTGATATATCAATAAAAGCCATACATAAGAAATATCAAAAAAAAAAAAAGGTTGGTTTTATTACTTAAGATAATAAAAAATTAAAGAGCCCAAGGAGCTTTTCTATCTTTAATGACAGCACTTGAAAAGAAAGCAGCTCCACAGTAGAAACACGATGACAGTGAATCGTGAAGATACAGTAAAAAGATAAAAACATCAGCAGTGTGTATTCTGCAACTACTTCTTTAAAAACAGAGTCTGATAATTGGAATAAGATGGCCAAAAAGACAGGACTGCTCTAGGACAGCGAGAAACAGGCTAATTCTGTACTAAAAAAAGTCAGGCAATGCCAAGCTAAATTAGATCTAATTAAGTTCTCAGAGAAGTGCTAAACTTAAAGGACTAAAACATGTCATCTTATCTAATTTAACTCTTAATGAAATGGCTTTGTTCTTTGGAAACATACTACTTTGAAGCAACGTTCCTCTGTCACTGCAGTGCTTTTCTGTTCACACGTCGAAAGGAATCTGAAGCAGTGATTGAATGCACTGGGTCTCACGAAATAATGTGGATGATAAACAAGTAAGCAATACTCTAGCAATCCAGTCTAGAAGTCCCTTAAGATAGAAGAACAGCTGTAAGCCAATGACTTTATAGTAGAATCCACTGAGACTGGGGAAGAGTCAGAGGTATAGCTTACATGAGAATCAGTTGATTATCTGAACATGAAACACCTGTTAGAGGAATAGAAAGCAAATTGAGTAAAAGCTTTCTTCCTCACCCCCTCCTCAGATACCTAGCTTGCTGGCTTTGCTGGAGTATCTATATCCAACTGCATAAAACAAAACTTTAAGAATTTAGTATGGATGCAGGAAGATGAGAGGGAAGCAGGGAACTCGGGCCTTAACTGTCTCTGGAGATTACTGGTACAAGTTACCTAGAACACAGCGCTAATGACAATCTGAACACCCAAGTAGTTATTAAGGAGGGAAACACTTGCAGAGAAATGTTATATAGCAATGATATTATAGAGTTCTGTGTGTATGTAAAAGTGAAAGTGTGTAAGCAAATGAGCCAGGAATGTCTTCCTGATAAAAAAAAATTCCTAAATTTGTTTTTGGTTTTTTTTGTTGTTGTTGTTTTGTTTTTGTGTTTTGTTTTTTTCCCTAGAGCTGTCTGTACCAAGCTGAGGGACAGGGGGACTTCTAAGAGCAGCAGAACTAATAAAGTCAGATCGTGTACAGAGTTGTAGGAACCACAGAACCATGTATCATGCCATTGCAATAATCATAGCTGTTCGCAGTGTCTCAGAATATCCACACTGACCAGGAGGCAGCACGTTTGCTGGCTGCCAGTCTGTCAACACAGTATATATATGGTTGACTTCTACCCATTTTTCTCTCAAGTTGTACATTTCTTTCTCCTCCTAGTCAGGGACATCTTTAAAATTTTGGGGAAGGGAAAAAGAAGAGACACTATAACACCTCCATCCCCTTAGGAAATCAGGCTAGAAACAGTACATATCTTTGCAACAATGAACTGGAATTACTTTTCTATCCAAAAAGTCATACACTATTCAGTGGTGCCTTTTGTTCTAAAATTACTCATTATTGCTCTTCCTTTGCACTATTAGTCTAGAATATCTTTAGACTGCTAGATGGGTGGAAAGTCCTCTACACTTGCCCAAAAAGCCTCAAGAAAAAACAAACAACAAAACAGCCCACCCAAAAAACCCCCACCATACTGCCTTGACAGACTGTACTTTTTGAAAGTTAGATTTAAAAGGTTAACTACTTTTTGGTCACACTCAAGAAAATATAGATACCCTTCTTACCCAGAAAAGCATATGAGTCACTGTGTCTTGTCTTGAGAATATACCTCAACATGAACTTGCTAGATTCCTTCTCCGAGTTGTGGACATGATTACTACAAAGAGAAAAACAGTATTTTTATTAGTTGTTAGAATATCTTTTAATTTAGATATTTACAATTAGTCACTGGTATCAAAGGGATATTTTACTAACTACATCTTAAATGTGTGCATGGAACCGCCTGCTCATTATCTACTTTCAATGCATATTAACACAAACAAAAAATTTCACAGAATTTTTTTTCATCCATTAACAGAATTTGTCAAATGGAGACCAGGGGAGGACCCTCAAATGAAGATTTTGAGAAACAAGAGCAAAGCCCCAGCACCTGGATCACTGAAAAGCCAGGCACAATGGGCACACTCAGGCCTGTAAAAATGGTTTCCCCACATTTTGGTCTGAAGTCCAAAGCAGTGGTTCCCAAGTTGTGGTTGGCAGTGCTGTCAGATCACCTCATACTGCCTCTCCGCCTCATTTCCAGCTGCTACATCACATCAAAAGGCAGCTAAAAATACACACTTTTCTAATATTACTTTTCCAGGTAAGCAACTGCTGTACTTGCCACAAGGATGTTTTATATGATTGTGAAGCAAGAGGAATATGAAGCATGATTCTAAAAATGGGAAAGTAAGTGGAATACAAGACAAGTTCTTTATTAAAAGATTAGGTCAGCACTTCCCTAAAATAAGCATCATTGTTTTTCAGAAATCCAAGAGGAATTGGAGGATTTTGTACGCTTGCACCACTGTCACAAATCTAACAGTAACAGGACAGAGGAGAATGATTTGCTTGTCCACCCTAGAACCAAGCCCAGGACAGCAGTAAGAGGTAACAGAAAACATTGGGAACTTAAGGTAAAGCTTTAGATGCAGAACAGGAAGAAAAAAAAAAAATATTCAAATATGATGCCTGTTTACTGGAATAAAACACTATGGGGTTGAGCAATCACTAAGTGAATGTTAAAAGTTAACATTCCTAGGCAGAAACTCCAGAATAATGTCAGAAAAGTACTAAATATTATTAGTTTCCATTCATCTCTGGAAGCACTAAAATTGCTAAAATGCTTTTAAAGTTAGGCCATTCTGCGGCTATTGAAAGATTCCATAAAAGTAACCCATCCTGAGAGCAAGAGAGTTATAAGTACAAAATCTTAGTACAAAACGAAGATTAAAGCAAACGTACGGTTCTTTTGCAGCTTTAACGTTTATACCCATTTCTTTTTTCCCCATTATGTTCCTAGCAAGTCTACAAACACAAGACAGTAAAACATACTATAATTGGTTCAGAGCAAGGCCTTAACAGAGCAAACAAAAAGCAAAGTTGCTAGAATAAGGGATATATAATCTTCAATAAAGCCTTACTTAAAACATGAGGTCATTCAGGTCTCTGAAGACATACCTGTATTCCAAATAAAACCAGTAATGCTGTTTTACTGGGCACAGGTGACAAAGGGGCTGCATGCTAACCATTAAAAATACAAAAAGGACACAGAAGCTCATCTTGAAGTCTCGTGCTTAATGGTACTTAACTTTATACATCACTATTATTCTTCAGTTCTGCTCAGAAACACAAACAGCCAACGTACCACCATCAGCATTGCTAGCCAGCTGACCAAGCCTGGTGGCCAAGCTGCTCGGTGGCCCCAGGAGGGAGTGAGTGGTTGCTTTGGGAACCATCCCTCCCGAATGGAAAACAGTACCTTGCATTTGGAGGACTGTCTCAGTTCAACCTCTCAACTTTGTGTCAGAATAAAACTTGAGTAATTGGTAAAGTATTTAATATTCAATCTAGTAGTTTTAAACTACTTTGTCTGTGAAACAGATGTGTGGTTCCACACACTTCTTGTGGCAGCGCTAAGATCGACGAAAATACAAATTACTTTTGAACTGGCCCTAAAGCCATCCTAGTTTTACAAAGGAGCACTGCCAGTGGTTATTTTAGCCTAAACAGGAAATAAATTTAATTCCACCAAAATCCACAAAGTCAATTCATCAACCTGTAGATTTTCTAAAACAAAGAAAAGTTATACTAATGTTCCTAAAAAAAAATAAATCTCTTTTCAACTAAAAATTATTTCTGTCTACTTTAAACTGGCATAAGTGAGCTTAACAAAATAACAGGTAATAAGTACTCTACAGGGATTACAGAAGCAATGAGCAGTGGTATCTCAACTCTATATTCCCATTTGCAGTAAATTTAGAGACAAAACCATGAAGTTTCCATCAGTGTCGTCTTGAAATATTCTGAGCGCACAAAAGATAAAACTACAATGAGAGCTAGGAAAAATAATTTGTGTAATATGATTTAAATAAAGACAACAGTTACAACTTGTTTGTAATCCTGAAATACCACATATTAATAGATTACTATGAAAACTCAGACCACTCTTT
>NW_009594136.1:21156-23362 GCF_000690535.1 Cariama cristata | reverse complement strand
AGAGCTTTCTGCCTGTGACTTCCTAGGAGGAATACTCAAAGACAAGGTTGTGCTCTGTCCTAAAGTGAATACACTTGTTTCACTCTCACAGTGTTACCCAATTTAAAAACTAGTCAATATGGTAAATTACATTCAAAATACTAACTCCTAAAAATATACCATCTTCACAAAAGCTAATACACTGTGTAATATATGACACCTTACAAAACAGGTATAGTATACTTATTTCAAAAACAAGAATCTACAAGATTTTTTTTTTTTGTATTTTCACAAGATGATCGTTTCAAAACATTCAAAGATAACAAGGACAAAACATTGAAGGAAAACAAAACCAGACAATTCTTACAAGTCAAAAAACCAATAACCTGAAATGGGAGGGAAAAGAGGGGAAGGAGAGAAATCACAGCCTCTCTGTCCCTTGCACAGTGTTTAGTTCAATGCCAGCACGAGTCTACACCGGCAGGCAGGCTAACACATTCCCTGACACTGGAGCACATCACCTTGGACCACAGAGGCAGAAGTAAAAGGAATGGAGGTAGACTACACTTCTATTTGGATTGTTCCGTACTTTAAAATGATTCACTTAGCAGTGACAAGAGACTCCATTATTAATGACATTTGCTTCCATTAAGGTATGCTTGCTGGAGAGGTCAATGTCCCATTTGCACATTGCCAAACGCCTGCTATAGGCTACAGCTCCTAGGGATGCACTAACAGAGCTGCTCACATAAGCACTCCTCAACCTTATTCAGTCAAAATGAATAAGGCTGGCAAACACCTACTGTTTAAAGTAACCCACTTGAGGAAGGAAGAAAGGGCAATACTAAGGATTACAAAGCAATTTCCTCCCTCCCAATACACATACCAGAAATAATGAATTACTACTGTAATACTAGAGACAGCATTTCTTAAAAAATAAGGAATATGTTGGCTTAAGTGGAACCATGCATTTTTCTACACACACAAAAACGTGCTCACTGCAGACAGCTTGAAGAACTGATTTGAAGGGCTGGAAGAAAGAGGTGGCTGTTATTTTTTCAACTAGAGAAGGTGAAGGGGCCAAGTGTCTCAAGTGTTCAGAAAAGCCTTATTAGTGTAAAGTACTACTGTTTTTTTTCCTAGTAGGCTGTGATAATTCAGAAGTGCAGTTGCGTAGGGAGAAGAATCTGGAGGTCTGAACCCCCAAATCAAAACCCAAACTTGCCAAGAAGAGGCAAAGGATGCTGAGCTGTAATTCCAACACCACACAAAATTGGCATAAGTCAGCACTGCAACCAAAAGAAATGGCATCAGCCTCTTCCTGGCCACCTGTGCTGGTGCAGGAGGTGGTCCGTACACCGTATGGTGCTCAGTCAACCAGCTCAAGGAACTGATCCAGACCAAAATTAATTCTCAGAAAAAGTCTCAATCATTTACTCCATCTGGTTTATGACTTCTGTATAAACTTTCATGTTAATGCAAGGGAGGAGCGGGTGAGGAGGGAGGGAGCAGCAGCCAGGGCAAGACTGCTTCTTTCCACAGCAGCACTGGTTAGCTCTGCTCATGATATTAAGACCTTAGATGGCTACTTGGAAGAGAAATCTCAATTTGAAGCCTATATATTAATCGATTGTGGGGCTCTGGCTGTGAAGAGAGAGATTAGGACTCTATTTGCTGCTGCTTTGAACATTCATGTTGAAAGGTCAACCACTGAAAACATTTACTTCAAAAATAAAATGCTGAGTTGGCTTGATGCATCCTGCTAGAACACAGGGAAAGCTACAAGTCTCAAGGACTTAAGCTGGCAGATTGTCAAGTCAAAGACAAATAATGATATTTTGCCATTGTTTCAACCTGAAAGTAAGAAGTAATCTCCTCCCCCTCCTTGGTGCAGATTCACAATAAGCAAAGAGCAGTCTTAGCTTGGATAGCTGATGTTCTACCAGTTTCTTTCCAAGTAGCTAGACCTTGGTAACGTCAGTTCAAAAATATCACGCCAAGACATTTTGAACAGTGAGATGCAGCCTTGTAGCCCCTTACTAGGCTTTGGGGTTCAGAAAGGACAATATCAGGATTACATGTGTTCCCATGTTAGATTAGAAAATACTATACAGTTGCCATCTGTTTCTTTTCTGTTCAGGAAATCTAAAATCCCTGAAACAGAAAAACCAACAATGGAAGAACAGAACACAAACAACATTAAACCAAAATCAGAGATGGCTGTTTC
>NW_009594136.1:0-21125 GCF_000690535.1 Cariama cristata | reverse complement strand
AAATCAGAGATTGCTTGTTCTGAAGTGCTCTTTCCCCTGTACTTACAGAAGTCTAGTGGATAATAATACAACCATCATGAACAAAGCTAGAATTTCTAATTATGTAAGGATCACAGAACTACATAAAGCAAGCATAAGTTTCAGATATTAATAAAGAAATAATGCTATAGAGATCTACTGAGAATTCCACATACTGCTAGATATCTATGGTAGAAGCTCTGTAAATTCAAGACAATGATGCATATGAATCCCAAGTACAGACACCCTCAAATCATCCTGATGGCTACTCATTGTAACACGTAAATCCACACAAGCAACATTAAACAGAAACAGTTTCCTTTAAATTACCTTCACACACCCTAAGCAGGCAACTCATTAACTTCACCTTATCATTTGAAAAAGTAAAAGAAAAATCACTAAGTTAGCAAAGTAAGGCACCCGCTATGGAAGAGAACTCCAGGTGACTCGCTGAAATAATGTTTTCAGCACTGCTATGTTTAACTCTCCTCAAACAGAAGCTGCCAATATACTTTTTTTAAATTCATGTGGGCAGAATAAATGATTCCAGTCAGTGTTCAAGTTAAGTATGGCAGGCCTCTTGATGACCTCTGCAAAAGCTGTAAGCACTCTGAGAAAAAGAGCTCTCCCCTAGCAGGGCAGAATTTGTTTCTACTTTTAAGAACACTAACGAAGCATATCCTTCTCTATCAAGTTATAAAATATTAATAGGTCTCAATTTGATAAAAAAAGTGATCTAATGGTTATTTGTATATAATTCTTGGGACTTCTGAGTTAAAGAAAAACATACCTTAATAACTATGCCTCACTAAAAGCAAAGGAAATTGGAAGCAAAGTTGAAAAGATGGGTCATTCATATGCCACATCCTTGACTAGCTCAGCAGAAACATCCTATTTAAGATACTTTGTAAACAGAGCATTTCATTCAACTGTAAATTGGCTATTTTGTAAAGAGGTAGTTCTTCTGTTCTGGGATCAATATTTACTGTTTTAACAGTCTTATTTCTTCTCATTACATTTTTCAAAACCTCAGCAGCCTACCTAACGCCTCTCCCTCACCATAGCACCCTTACCCCCCACCAGCTCACCAGTGTCTCCTTGGCACACAGAGCTCTTCTCATGCACCCAGCTACTTCCCATGTTTCCTTTCTCTCTGACCAAGCAAAAGATCATATTCTCTAATACAAACTAGTTAGCTGCCACCTCTTAAAATTGCTAAAAAACAAAGTTCTACTTCTCTTTTCCTAGTGATGAATCTACAATGGTGACTACATAGGAAAAAGCAGCATTGCTATTCCTGCGACTTGCAAGACATTAAAAAAAGCTGCCTTTCTTTCAAATTTGAGTGAAATGGACCCAAAAGTTCTAAAGTTTCTAGAACCACAACAACTGAGAAGGTGACAGCCTAAGCTGTGATTCCTTGGGAAATGCAATTAAAGAAGTTAGTGTTAACCTGAAGACTAAATATTGCCACATGCACTTAGAAAAATTTCTCGCACTATGAGTTGCTCAGTTCATAAATTTGCCATTTCTGATGAAAATAAAAAAAACCACTGAGGTTTGTGGATAGTATCTGTATTTTTTGTTCACTGCTAACATTACTGGAGCAAAGCACTTGATAGTAGCAAGGTCATATGCACATGTAAGAGACAAGGAAACTCAGGAAAATTCCACAACTAAAAATGAGCTTCTCTTTGCAGCAACATCAATTACTTGAAACGCTTAAAAATATGAAACATTTAATTATAATTTATAGTACAACTCTATTAATGGATGTCCTGTAAATTGGTCAAACTCCCTTGTGCCACTGCAATACTGGAGAGTGATTAAACATCAAGCCACTGGGGAGAAAACTGATGGACCAGCCTGGTGCCTTACTGAGCTATGGCTATGCTCTACATCAAGTACGTGGTGGCCTGGGATGGACAGTTCTGATAGCATCCACAAATTTATAACATGACCTTCATAATGACTTAACTCCCAACTTACATTCTGTCATGCTGGAAGTTTGACAAGTAAACTCTATCACTATAGCACCACTGGCAATCTCAGACCCGTTTCTGTATAAAACATGTTTTCATAAAATAGAAGCATATTTGAATAACTGCAGAATGAGACCAGGGGATTTAACCTGCAAAATATTTGGTACGTAAGGAGTTAAAATCCTGCCTAAGACTACCCCACAGCTGCTGTCAGCAGTCAGGCTTGTCAAGAGAAGCTCTGGGTTGTCTTGACAAGACTAATTGGCAGCAAGCACCTGGTTCCCTAGGCTGGGCCAGGGTAGGTAAAAGAATATAAACCCTGCAAAGAAGGAGGAGAAGCAGCTGGAAGGCTGCCAATAGGTCTAGCCTGTTTCATGTTTTCACTTTGATCCACAGGCAACTTTATCCTAGACTATATCCAGTTAGAGCTAACAGAAACATTTTTCTGCAACTTTCCAGTTGAAAGGAGCCCTTGCTTTATGGTTCTGTACCTGCGAGCTCCGCCATCGAGTGCCCACCAAGCCTTGCTGTGCACGGTCACGCTGCGGCACAGCAGCTGCAACACCGACACCATTATTAAATTGCAGCAGAACTGAAATTTTGGTTTTCAAACGCCACCAAAAATTAGCTTAAAGGTGTTATAACAACTTTAACATTATGGATTAATACGCCAGAAAATCAAAACTAAGACTGTCCTGGATACTCTGCATATTGGACATTTAAAGCATATGCAATGATAGTTTATGACACACAAATCACAGTGCATCTTTAAAGAAAGGAAAAAAAAGTAAAAAGCCCCTCAACATTCTGGAAACTCGCTAAAAGTAGGCTGCATGAGGAACTTCATGTGAGATTTCCAGAAAGAACATATTTTGACCTCTGCTAGGAATCATGACTTCAGTGAAATTGAAGCTTTCTGAAATTCTGCCTTTTTCCCACAATATTAAAATTCAAGTTAAAAAAAAAAAATCATCAAAGCATTCGCTTTGCAGGTTCAGCCCCTGAGGTAGGGAGATTCTTCTTAGGAGTAAGGGGAAAAAAAAAAAAAAAATCAGTTTGTTAGCTTAGCAGAGTTTTATATTATTGAATCAACAGGTGCCTAATTATATATACACACAAACTAATATAGGTAAAATATATACATAACATCAATATTCTTCAGATTTTTATTTTTTGAGCAAGACAGTTTAAGTATAAATATTGAAAAGTCAGAACTAAAATTTCTTTAAAGCAAAGTGCTCAGCAGAGACTTTATCTATGTCTCTGCCAAGTTTCACGTTTTGGGCGTTTTACTTTTAGCTTGCGAGTCAAGAATTCCAACAATGTACAGTAGCATGAATATTTCCATAACTTAAATAACTGGAGATTTAGAAGTGTTAAAAGGCAAAATCAGTACTTGTACACAGTCTCTGTATGAAAAAATTTTCAATCAATAAGCATTAATGCAGAATTACGGTGTTTGTGAAAACAAGAGATTGTAATGGAACTGCTTGAGAGTCAAACCACTGGTATCACTACAACAAACTGACCCCAACAGCCATGGAGTATGTGGCTCTGTTTTTAATCGAACACATTATATAAACAACTGCACCATTCCCTTCACTGATAGTGATGTTAAACAGTACTAATACAAAGATCCATTAGCAATCTTTAAAAGGAAAAAGCTCAGGGTAATAAGACTATAAATTACTAAGTTTAGAGTTACTGCTCTAACAGTAACAAAAAATGTTTCTTAAAGTGACAGTCCAGTAAAGGATCCAGCTCTTCGCAATACCTGCTCTCCTTCTGTCTTCTGCATCTTTACACAAAGACAACTAATGAGCAAATTTAGAGGCTCTCTTAGTCTCTACTCATGAGCAAGGAGACTTCAATGTTTGTAAATTTAAAAAGAAAAGTAACACTTTTCTTCTGCCATGCAAAACAGCAATGCCCAGGATTGAAAACAGTATCAGGATGTAACACCTCAAGCAAAAAACCCTAACTCTTCAGGTTGCCAAAAATGTACTATGACTATATGCACAGGATATGCGTTAGAGCAACTGAACAATCATTGATCAGAAAGTCAGGTCTGTCTTCCCTCTTAAGAGTGTCTATTGTCTCAGTCCATTACAACCAAGGTTTTAGCTACATTATTATATTACTACCGTATCTTTAGGAAGCTGGATCCTATTGCATAGTAAGATGCAAAGGAAGTGATACTTTTTGTCAAGGTGTGGTTGCGTCTTTCTTCTTGGCCTCACACAATGCAACCAGTAACATCCAACTCGTTGAATGAAATGCTTCTTCTAGCAAAGAAGCATCTCTGTATGTTAAGTAGGTGAGCCCCCACAGGATGAGAATTTTCTAAGAAAAATGTACATGTTTGGTTAGCTCCTAAATTCTTCTGAAAATTATATAAATGCTCTGCCTTTTGATATCGTCCATCTAATCCTAAAGCTGACTCCAGTTTTCACTAAGGACTGCTGCACCAAGACCTAGTCATTGACCAATAACCCACTGGTTAGCTAACGTGCATTCCTATTAATCAATAGGAAAATGGTTTATCTGAAAAAGGGAACTCACTAACCTGTGATATCATAACACCCACACACAACAGCTCATTCAGTATTGGAAAGTCTCTAAGTAGCTACGGGCTCCTATCCGATGGGGTAAGTATAAGTTACAAGCTGCAGGAACTCCAAGAAAATGCAGTAAATGAAGGGACTAGAAACACGAATCTTTACAACAGCACTATCAGCTGCAAGAGACTAATAAAACTAATAATCCTCTTTTGCCTTTAATCAGATCTATGAAAGCAGAGATTCAGTTGTACGAGTGGTCTAAGAGAGTGCATTTCATGCAGAGTTTGCAGTACCACATAAAACTGAGCAAACTTAAAATCAGACAATGATTACTAGATGATGAACTTGTCAGAGAACAAGTATTAAAAAAAAAAAACAAACACACAAACCAACAAAAACACTACCACACACAAAACAAAACCAACCCCAAAACACAATGGCAACAAAGTGAGTGACTGATGCTATTTCACCATATTGGCTTGAGATGATAACTTACCATCCCCTGCATGAAAGGAACAGAAGAGTACAGGTCCTTCCAGGTTGTTTCTCATGAACAGAATTCAGTCATAGCCAGAGCACCCTAAGGGGGATAGTCCATGATAACTAACCTACCACTGCTTTGCTGCTAGTAAAAAAAGATATCCCTGCTTCCCTCCCATCCCTTTGCATCAGTCCCAACATTCATCTGACCTCTATTTTCACTATAAGCTAATTAATGGAAGCACCAGACAAAGAGCACTTCAGCTAGGAAAAAGAAGCCGGAAGAGACAAGTGACAGTGTGAGGGTAAGAGAAGCTCCTGCAAAGAGAGAAAGGGAGAAGAACCATCTCTACCAGAAGCAGTGAGCTGTTGTTAACATTGGTTTAGCCATTTCTGTGAAACCCAACTCCTTAACATTAAATTAGATTCTCCTTATAGCAGGAAATGTTTTATTGAATGAAAGATTCAATGAAAGTCATAATTGTGCAGCAAAAAAGATAAAATGAAGCCTTGAGACTAAGACTCATCTAGAAAAATACTGTACATCGTTGCAGCTCCTGGATCTTCTGAACTGTTAACAGGAAAAACTATTAACATAAAAACACAAGAACTATTCCTCTTCATTTTTTCAAAAAGGCAGTTACTGTTACTTAAAACTGTTACTTAAAATACCAGACAATCTACATAAACGTTTTCAAGAAGACAGGGATAACCTGTTCAATAAATGATTTCAGGAAGCTATGATCCTTAAGTATCTTCCATGACGAAAAACAATTTGATTCTTGATGTAGAAATACAAATTTTCTCAATTATCATGAGGAGACATGTGCTAGTTTCCACTTCTAGCTACTGTCACATAGTGGCCAAGAATTCCTGATGGAAAACATGCATGGTGACCACAAGAATGAGAATTCCAAATTCTCATTTGTAGATGAAAACTAAAATTTTCTTGAGATACCCATGATTAGCCACAGCTTGAATACCCCCCAAACCATTAGATAAAGCTGAAGGGCCTGAATAACTAATACCAGTCATGCAATTTCACACAGATCTCAAACTCTTCTTCTATAGATTAGCAGGAGCCTACCAGTCAGGTGGGGGGAAGGAGGGGAAAACCAGGGAACGCTGTCTGGTGTTTGATTGCACATAAGACTGCAGACTTCTGATAGCACTGGCATCAGTGGCACATAGGCATACACTGCAGGTACTTCAATCCATCATGATTTGAAGAAAAATTAGGATTTACCTTCACAGGAGTTCTGACAAGCAGCCAGGCTGGAATACCTTTCAGCAAAATCCATCTGTTCTCTCCTATACTGAACAAACACAGAAAAAAAAAAAAACAAAAAAAAACAAAACCAAACTCCTGCTCAACTGGGTACTAACTTTCTGTGAAGTTCACACTGCCGCAGTGGGCTCTGCTGCTAATTCAGAGCAAAGACAGCAATAAAACTCAGTGAAGATTATCTCACACAACTTCAAGTATCTACATAACCGACATGGATTTTGCTACAAGGGAAATGCATTAAAAAAGGGTACTTTAAGCTGTAGTGTCAACAGACAAGGCCATCTTTCTTAAAGCTTGAACTAGCCACCTCAAAAGCAGCAGAGAATTTCAGCCTACTTGGTGGGCTTAAAGTCTTCTTCCTAACAAGGCAGCCATGCCTTTGAAAACATTTTTTTTTTTCCTTTTTTAAAATAATTTATTTATTACCATCACCTAATGGTTCCCCTTATCAGACTATGTTCAGTGGCTTTCTGTAGCTTTCTGATTTGGTCTGAATTTCATAGGCCAGGTAGCTACCTACAATACTTCTTCAAAGTTGAAGTTGTTGTAGGAAAAACATCCCAAAAAGTTACATTTTTGCTGTATTAAAAAAACCCACCTCCTTATCTTATAAATTCAGGGAGTACGGACTGTGTCGAACATCATCTGCTATCCTTACAGAAGTACAGCCAAACTGGGTCCAGTTTGGAGCTCCTGAAGAAAAAAAACAAAACTTTTAGGTACATTGTCTCAGTAGTCTTTCCAGATTTTATCTGTTAAGGTCTCTAAAGAATCAGATTGAGTTATTTTGGATGACTGTCACAGGACTCAGTACTGACCAAATGCATATACCCTACTTATACGAAGTGAGTGAGTACACTCCCTACAACGCACAGTTACACTTTAGTAGATGACTGGCATCCTTGTTATACTCAGAAGTAACATATCTGTTCACATACAGGAGAGGCCAAGCTTTAGCCCAGTATGCACACCGCACCTTCTTTTAAAAAAGTCTTAACACAAAGTCACAGTCAAGAGTAAAGGTGTTGGTAGGAGTCTGGAGGTATCAGGGAGCTGATGAGGCAGGAGAGGAGGAGGAATGAGTGCATGATTCTGGAGCTGACATGTGCCAGGGCTGCCTCACAGAGATTTCCCACCTGGCTTTGTGCCATAAGACCCCCCCTTCAGCCCCCTAATTAACTTGGGACAATTGTGGTTCCCAGGCTCGGGAAAAATCCTGCTGAGCACACAGAGAACAGACAGTCTCCAGCAAATTCCACAAAGAAATGCTGCCATGTCCAGATCACAAATTTTCAAAAAGAGAATTGGCTCAATTTTAGCAGATCTGCATGTAAAATTAAAACATTACAGCTCAGCCAGAGGTCACTCATTGACAAATTTCAAGTAGATGTTCCAGTTCAGAGGTGCACTACAACATTTCAAAGAAGAGATTGCCATAACGAATGGCACGGACAACTATTCCAGTTTTGTTTCTGAAAATAGGTGAAGAAGTTTGGCTGAAAGCTTTAAACAAAATTAAACTCTAGGCAAAGAAAAGGCATAAAGTATTTCAGCCTAAAAGATTAGCGTTCAGCAAAGTTATAAACAACTGAATACAGCACCTCTTAAAATTTTTCTAACTGTTCCTATTATCTATGGAAGAGATGAAGAAAGAACACCAGTGGGAACAATGACTCATGTGTGAACTCCCATTCTCACTTATGCAACAACGCACTTCGCTACAGAAGTTTACAACTGCGCAATAAAATAGGACACTTTATCAACGATACAGCATCACATTTATTCAAATTGTCTGCTAAGAGTTTGCAAACTGATGAGTGAACAACTAGAGGTTCTCAAAGCTATTTGTGTAATGGCTAATGGCAGGTTCAGCAAAATGACAGAGCAGGATGATCCAGCAAACAAATAAAACATAAAACTATCTTCCTCTCTAAAAATTCCAGCTATTTGCTTACTCTTAACACTCTGTGCCATCTTGTTTTCTCCAGAAAACATTGTATGAAAGGCAAATCAGAGTGACCTTTGCAAGCCTCAGATATATTACACGCAACTGGAAGACTTCAGACTTGGTTTGGTACAATGGTATACTCCAGCCTAAGAGTACTGAGTGGAGGCAGCGAACAAGAAAGTGAAGCAGCATGGACATATACAGACAAAAATATTCTCTTATTACTGAAAATAGAGGACTTTTAGCCCCATAGGAAGCAGGAGCTAAAGTCCACAAGGACCAGATAAGACCCCTCAAAGAGTCTGAAGAGGGGGAAAAACAAACTCACCTCAACAGTTACAAAACACAATGACCAGGAGAGGTTTTTCTTCACTATTCCGACTTTCTGACTCTTTCAAGCAGTCCTGGACACTCTATTTAACCTCAGATCATATATAAATAAAAACAGCAACAGACATGGCCACTAACTCTTTGCATCCAGTTACCACTGCTCAACTTCCACTACGGTCAATTTAAACCTATTTGAAGTATCACAAGAAGAGCACTACACACAGCCAGCCTAACATTGGAATATCTCTTAATACAGCTACACATAGTCCAGAGTTATACTTTGTCTAAACACTGCGTGGTTGTTGTTGGTGTGGGAAGTTTAGTTACTTAGTTTCATAGAATAGACTGTTCCAGTTAGAAGGGATCTACGATGATCATCTAGTCCAACTGCCTGACCAATTCAGGGCTGACCAAAAGTTCAGGCATGTTATTAAGGGCATTGTCCAAATGCCTCAAACACTGCCAGGCTTGGGGTATCAATCATCTCTCTAGGAAGCCTGTTCCAGTGTTTGACTTTCCTCTCAGTAAAGAAATGCTTCCTAATGTCCAGCCCAAACCTCCCCTGGCACAGCTTTGAACCATTCCCACACGTCCTATCACTGGATACCAGGGAGAAGAGATCACACCTCCCTCTGCAATTCCCCTCCTCAAGGGGCTGTAGAGAGCAATGAGGTCACCCCTCAGCCTCCTTCTCTCCAGACTAGACAAGGCCAAAGTCCTCAGCCGCTTCTCACAGGACATGCCTTCCAGCCCTTTCACCAGCTTTGTTGCCCTCCACTGGAGGCATTCAAGGACTTTAATGTCTTCCCCCAACAGATTTCCCCCACAAAAGATTTCCACGGTCATGTATCCTTTCGACCTGATGAGAGGGGAGAAAGATGCAAAAGCAGCAATAATTCTTTTAACAGCATTACTTGTTGGCACTACATTACAGCCCAGGGATCACACACAAGTTTGGTATCACCACCAGCGGTTGGGCTACCACTGATACGCCACAAGCTTCAGCTCTGCCGACTCCACACACACAGAACTTGATTTCACCTCCTTCTCCTCCCTCACTTTATGATACTCCTTGGCTGCTGCTCCTCGCCAAGGAGGCTCAAGCCTATCTTCTCTCTGTGCATCCCATGCGACAACCAGAGTACATGAATACACAGTTCACTCCTACCTACTTAATTCCTGCACATATAGGACAGCTATGCTTGCAAAGCCTTTTGAGTAGCAATTTTCTACATGCATGTATTTGAGCCCCACGCTTAGCTCCTGCATAGAGGCATTCAACTACCTATGCTGCCTCGAATGTTGAAGTACAATCACTTCCCATCAGAGCTAAATACATGGTTGAACTTCAAAATTAGTAAAAAGATTAGAAAATACACATGCAAAGCTAAATGAGTAGGAAACAAGGATCAGAAGCACTGGATTCATCTATGCTTAAGGGACTTGCAAATGGTGCTGTATCGGTAGGCCTACCTAGTCAGATTTTTGCAACAGAGAAGTAGCTTTGTACATTGACATTCTTTTCCTGCTTTGGCTTCCACCACTGTCCCATATCAAAGACCAGAATTTTCAGAAACATAGCTGTAACTGTAACACCACCATAACTCCTGCCATCTGCAAACCATGAGGGTCTCTAACAGCATATTAATGACAGCTAAGATCAAGACTACTTTTCCATGCTAGTAACAAACTCAGATACATTTGCAAAGTGTTTCCCTCTAGATCATTCCTTATACCAGTACTACGGTGTTTTCGTAAAAGAAAAGTGCATACTGAGCATTAGGAAAACTTACAGTGACTAATGAAACCACAGAACTAAAATCCCCTCCAAAAGAGAGGCATTTGCTGAATCTGTCATACACCATTCAACGACTAAAGCACGTCATCCTGCTGCCACAGACCGCCACTGTTGCCTCCTCAGCCCCTCCAGGACACTAAACGAATGCACATAAACTAGCAAGGCAGAAAAGAAATTCTGTTAGGTATGTCATCCATGATGTCAACATATTCTTAAACCAACAACTTTTAAGTTACTGTCCTCTCTGAATTCAGAATAACTTGAAAAAAGATAGGGTACCATGCTTTAGAGATGACAGCCTCACTGTTGGCAGGAAGCTTGGACGCAGTAGACTTTAAAAATACCTCGACATCGTCTTGCTTCTAAGAATGAAAATTTAAAAACTTCCACAAAATTGCTATTTTACAAATAAGTTGTACCCCAATAACTTTCTTACTAAATTAAATCAGTTTTATACTTCCTTGAGCAACAGCTCACAGTAGATCTACAAATTACCTAGTAACAGAGTTTCGAACACCTTACTAGAACCTACTCCTATGTTTGCCTTTGGCAGAGAAGCTTTGGACTCATTTTTATGTTCAGTTAATCCACAGTCACATTCTTCATAGAAAGACTGCTGGAAAAACTCAAGTTGCTGGAAACAGTAACTATAATTACTGAACCTCATCAAGTCAGCCAAAATTAAATTGCAAAGTAGATTTTTTGGCATTAGAGCTAACTTCATGGTACAAAGAAGAGCAAGTCTGAGTAACAGAAGTAACCAAGCCCAACTTTTGTGAGAACTCAGAAAATGGGATACAAGTGGTGAGTTTACAGGAAAAAAATTGAGAACCGACCCTAAACAAGACTAGCCTCTTTCTAGATTTGTACTGCATAACAAAAAGGGCAAAACTATTTCTTCGCACATCTTTGCCGTATCAAACTTTTGACAAACAAAGCATTAATATTAAAAAAGAGGATTATAATTTTATCAAATTTCATAGTAATGAACAAATGGTAAACCACAGCAGTATGGCATTTTATTTCCTTACATAATAATACTCTCTTTTCTCCACAATTTTCAGGTCTGCTTTACTCACTGCTCTCTGGGATTATGAGGAAAAAAAAAAAATCTTAGTGCCTCTCTATTTCCCAGGAAAACAGAAAACGCCATTGCAGGTGTCTCATTAAGAAACTCATGTGAAATTACACATGCTTCTGTTCATGAAACTGCCAAATCGAGATCCTTTTCACTTATTACAGGCTGTGAAGCAAGTACAGGGATGACATATTCCTCAACCATCCATAGATATACAGTCAGTATGCCATGTTAACTTCACTAGCATTGAAATGATTGGCTTATGGTACAAAATTGATTCATCTCTCATATTTGACTAAACTTTAAAAAATATTTTAGAATTAATGGACTACGTAGATCTTTTGCAGTCTTTGTTTCTACTGTTACACAGTCAAAATAAGGGAGTTATTTGCATAACTGAAACAAAACATGATTTCATAACATGATAATTTTTGAGCCTATAAGCAAGAACTTACAGGACTAAGACCAAAGTCATTCATACCTTAAGAACCATTTACAAAATAACTACAACTGCAAATTTTCAGCTTATCTATTGTCATCTATGACGCTCAGAATATTTTCTACCTAAATAAACCAACTGTATTGCTGAAAACAGGGTTGTAAAGTTCCTCTGGAGCTCACTACCAACAAGGATTTCCAAATATCAGTTAAATATAAATAGCCTCAAAAAGACAACTGATCATACACTACTATGCTATTTTTTTCCATTCTTAAAATTCTGACCAAAACTAGTTGCAAAAAAAGTCAAACACTCACCAAAAGAATAGAACAGTGATCAACAGAAGTGGGGAAGGGATGAACCAAACAACACACAAAAGCAGGGAGATTTCAAACTTTCAGACCACTTCGGAGTTAGCCCCTAGAAGCTGGTTTCCAGACCTAGTCCTGGTAACAAGTATAAGTTTAATCAACAAAAGTCAGTTTTGCCTGAATTATATACATTTCTATGGTCTACAGTAGAACAAAATGTTTTTCCAAAACCACATGCCATACTGAATCTAAGTCCAAACCTTAATCTAAAATACAAGATAACTATGAATTTCTCAGACACAAATTACTCTCTACTGGTCTGGACCTTAAGGCGTCTAACCTCATTTATTCTGTTCATGACTGTTAAGACAAATATCAAAACAGAAAACTTGTTCAATGCAGTGGTCATAAGTCACGCACATAAGCAACTCTGAGCTATGGATGAGTGTAATTACTTGATAGTTTTGAATTTTAATCACATTCCTTCTGACAAAAACACTGAAAATCCTTTAACAGATGCTTCACTCCCAAAGAAGTTTGAGAGAACAAAACCATATCATTTGCACATGAGAATCGACACTGGTCAACCCAGACTCTTGAGGCAAAGCAGTTTTCTCGCTTCTTATAGCACAACTGTTTCAGCATTATAAAAATCAAAACTTCTGACAGATTCCCAGATTTTCTCTTTTTAATTCCAGTAAAGAGAAACAGTAGATCAGCAAGTCAATCTGAAAGAGTTCTTGTATTTATTCAAATGATTTTTGCAAGAATACAATTCAATGGGTAGTCAAAATACCTCTATAATATAGATTATCATGTGGATTCACTGAACTTGCAAACACTTTCATTGAGACATGAAAGCACCATAGAAGACCATAAGAGAAGTTATTTTGGAAGTCACATTAGAGTACTAATTGATACGTTATCTATATAATAAAAGAATAAAAAGAGAATTTTCATCCTTAAAGTAAGTGAATAGGAATTGGAAAATCTGTATTTCTACAATTTTACCAGCGCACAATATGTTAAGCTTCCAGAATGCAGATTTTCTCCAAAAGTCCATTTCAAACATTCTCTTCTAAAGATAACCAAGTCAAAAGAAACCAACAATCACGTCATAATCCAAGATGGGACAGAATTTTGTCAACTGCCAAACCAGGCTATAAGATAATAATGTCAGCAAATACTAACAGGCAGAAGATGCACTCCTGAAACACAGCAACAGGATGGAATATAACAACAGCCCAGACCATCAGAGGGTACACCTAGCAAAAAACCTGTCTGGCCAACACATGCTGCTTAGCAAAGAATACAAGAGCAGGTGAACTATTCATTAACACATCCCGATACCCTCTCTCAGAGTCAGTACTTTGCAGTTTAGGGCCTTAAACCCAGAGGTAGTACCTTTGCATTCTCCAGGATTGTATTAACAGAAATTTTAATCTCACAATCTTAATCTAAATTATTACATATAACTTGCCTTACACCTGTAAGAACCAGAGGTCCTGTTGTCAAATTTCTTGCTTCCATAAATAAGGCGTCCAGATCTTAAGGACAATAATTATAAGGAACTTCTTCAGTAGATAAACCACATACATTTTTTAAGATAAAGCTGGTCTGATACTGAAACTTTAAATTCAATTTATACCCAAATCTACCCAGCATTGTGACAATCTGCATTAAGGTCTTGACTTACTATTAGTAAAAAAATAAATAAAAATAATGCAAAATCAAAGCAGACCATGTTTGCTGCCAAAGTTTTAAAGAACATCGATTGTCCAAATGAGTTAAGCCACTGGCAAGAATTCACAGAAATACCCAGCGAGATCTCGGCACCAGAAACTTTGCTCACTGGATTCAAGAGACTTTTCTTACTTCAAGGGTGTGGCTCGATGAGACAGACTTAAGCAAAATCAAGTCACTGCAGTCTGAAGGGACAACACACCATCACCCCCCTGCACCCCCTCACCCTACCACACACCCCAGCCCACTCTCTTAGGCCGACACTGGCACGCAGAGCTGGTCTCCCCGGCAAGTTGGTCTCCCTCAACAAGCCATTACCAACTAACCCAGAAGTGAAAAGAAAGGAGAACATCATAGATTATATGAACTGGTTGAATGAAAATTGAGAAATTGTGTCAGAGAATCTGGGGACTCCACGTGCATAATAACGCAGGTACAATTTAGGACAGGTCAGATAGAAGCTTTATTAACTACAATCACAGTGAGAGACCACTGACAGCATCTCTCCTGGTTCTCTGTCAAGTCATCGCAGAGACCCAACCCAGATACTATTTCAGGAAAAGGCGAGGAAACACAGCCACTTCAATGTTAAAGCCAGGTACCCATCCCTGGGAGGGACAGACTCTAAGTCCCTTGCTAAACAGCCACAATTCTAAGGAGAACTCAAGCAGTAAATAACAAGACAATGTGGAGAGGAGGCTCTTGGTGGAGCCTATAGGAGCAGCACACCCACCCAGTATTATCCTAGCTCACAAGTGGGGAGTTGGAAACAATCACAGACTGCCAGCTTTTAGTTGAAAGGAATGTTCTTTTAGTAAAGATCACCTCTTAGCCAGACCTCCCAATCTTAAATATTAATAATTTTACCACCACAACTGTTTGGCAGCTTAAAAATACATAGTTATTTTCCTCTTTCAAGCCATGAGTAAGAGCAGTGAGTAAGAAATGAGATCTACCAAGTCTAAAATACTGTAAGACACAAGTGAATAGAAATTTAAACTTACTGAGCAAATTTTAAATAAAAAATGTGTTTTGATAAAATTGCTGGTTTAACTACTCATCCAGCATATCTGAAGTTATAATTACAAACCAATTTTAAAACGTTATTTGTATATTTAATTGAATTTCACTTTTTATCCAAGTGAAGTTTAACATATGTTTTAAAAAAAGTATGTAATTCACCATTCCCCAACAGAAATGTGAAAATTAAAGATCTAAGCAAGCAAAGCATCAACTAAGCAGCATAAGTGTTTAACCAAATCTATCACACAAAGATTCCAGTCAACTGAAGATTAAAGATAATTTGCAGTCTAAAATTAATTCACTTTATCCATATGCTACTTCAAAAGAATAAGAGACCTCTTATTGCACTAGTGGAATGATTAAAATACTTCCTTCTTCAGAGGCCAAATGTAAAAGCTCTCCAAAACCAAAGTTTAGTAATAGGTACTTTTTCCATAAGCGAGTCAGTAAATCAGACTCTGCTGCACAGGTCTTACTGCAAAACCAAAAACCTAAGGTACAGAGGCAGAGCATATAGTTCGACATAAAAGCAGATGTACCTAAGTAGACAGAATTCAAGGTATCAGAAGTTAGAGGCATCTTGGAGACAGAAGTCTGGTGTTCAAGTTCTTTTCAAGAAACAGGGTACTTGCAGGTCTGCCCTATTAAACATGTTCATCCTTAGCTAGCCAAGTTCCACGAAGAAAATTAAGTCAAACTGGCATAAGCACTCACTAAAACCTACGTTTTTGTTATTAAAGGCCAAATATTCTAAGATATTATCTCAGTTTTTATCACAGTCTTGATCAAGGCTAATTCATTCAGCTGCAGTCCTTGAGCCTCCACTAACCTAATGGAAATATGTAAAAGGTGCTAAGTGCCAGATCTTTTTATCCCAGAATTACAATTCTTAATCCTATGATTGAGATCTGGGCCTTGAGCAATGAGGCCCAAATGATTTCATCTGGGAGCCAGGCTGACTGTTGAATTACAATCAGAATTCATTCTGCTGAGGAGGAACAAAAATGTTATCAGATTTAGTACTGCAGAAAAACTATTTTCAATTGCTTCTACTGTACTTAAATTCTTAAACAATCTTACAAAGTTCACCTCCGTAAATATACTCCCATCAGAAATTGCTGAAGCACTTCCAAACACTGTAAAAGTTTCTGCCTGTAAGAAACTAGTGCTCCCCATAAGTATCACAATACAACAATATACTAAGAATGCTCCATGCATCTTCAGTAACAATATTTATTATAAAAAACTTGAGTTTACAAAGAGATCTTATGAAGTGCACTGAAATTTTCTTATTCTGCTGCAGCAAAAAAAAAAAAAAGGTAAATTTCCAACCTCTTTGTTTCTGCAACTACTTTAGAGATCCAAACTTTCATAACAAAGGACTACTGGTTTAAATACTTCAGCTGATAACACAGTACATAATCAAGAAGTATCCAGCTAGCCAGGAATACACCATATATAGCTACATAAAGAAAATACTTCAGAGTCCTCAAGAAGTATTACTTATCTGGGCAGCCTCCATCTCCCCCTCCTTCTTATCCCAATCTTTCAAACATAGGCTTTAAATGTTTTGCAGCTGTCCAACATTAAGGCTGAAGAATTCAACAACCACGGCTGTGTAAAAGCACAGGGTGAAAAGCAACTACCACGTTATCCAGGAATTCAGGACCAGTTACGGATCCAGAAGAGGTTCCTGACTGCAAACTTCTTTAACAAAATCTGGATAAGGTCCCAAGAGCAGATGAACCTCTAAAATTATTCTTTCTTCCTTCCATATAATTCTTCAAAGAGGTTTCTACCATATAAGCTAGTGCAGACTGTGCATAACTACATTGAGTTTTAGCCAATCTCTCTCACAGCCAAAAATATCAACCACCACCACTGCACACATTTTCTTACCGAGATTTTCAGAAGGCCTGCATAATCTTAAAACCATGAAGTTAGTGAGCCATTTCATATTTCCTGAAACTAACTGCACATTAGATGATTCACCAATTAGTGTATTCATGAAGCTTTAAAAAGCAATCAAAATTTCATTTTTGTTGAAAAATTTAACAGAGATGTCCAGCTGTATGCATGGAGAGAGCATGTGGGCTTTTCTCCTTTATTTAACTTAACTAACAGCTACGTTAGCTGGTGAAAAATATTCAGTGTGTCAGAGTTAATTTATAGAGCTGACAAAGTATAAGGGCTCCAGAAGGTATAGCATACATTTACTAAATTTTAAATACAATATTTTAACTAGATATAGCTCAAAGATTAAAATAAGCTGTCCAACAACCAAACCACACAAATACTTCTCATTTCAGGGCACTTATTTAATGGAGCAATTGCATGTTTATTTCAAACTAATGCATAGGTTAACAGTATCAGAAAAGCTGATAATCCCTCTGACCCCAAATCCCATAAATCAAAATGCATTTTTTAAAACTAGGCAGACATTTTTAGAAGACAGCAGGCATCTCAATACAGCGCAGGCCACTATCAGATGGAGGGGAGGCACTGTGTATTGCTCAACGCAACCAAACCTTATGGCCTCAATGAAGCCTCTAGGCATAAATACCACAACATAACACAAAGTGCTAACTTCCCCTTAAGGTTGAAGAAACTACCAAGCATAGCTCTTGGGGGAACAAGAGGCAAGGAAATCAGACTAAAATAAACAGGTACTCAAGAATTACTTAACTAGCCAGCCTATTCCAATATTCTGGAATAGAAATCAATATTTTAGGAGTTTATGGTGAAGCCTTTATATCAAAAGTTTGTTCTTTCATTCTACAAGGAAAGTACATTTTAGTGAAGAAAAAGGTATAGATTTTATGTTTGTTTCCACTATTTGTAGCAGTAAATGAAACATCAACACTGTAACTAAATCTTAAGAATAGTGAAACCTACCGTATGAAAGTTACAGGGAGTCATCCGAATCCCATGAAGTAGCTACCAAAAATCAAGCTATTCAGCAACAGGCTATCACAGAACAAGGTGGTTTACAACTATTAGCAGCAATCACCACTACCTTTTGATTAGACTAAAATACATCTCTTACTTAACTTTAAATATAATGAATGAGACCAGAAAAATGCATCTTATACCACTGTGGGTTATTAGTCCATCAGGGAAACACATGAATTGCCACATCAAATTTGATGAACAGTCATCTCTCTAGAACCTTGCCACAAAGTGACAGGTTTCACATATTTCAAAGATTAAAAAAAAACCTCTCTCTAATAGAACACAGTTGATTTCTAATCCCTTCCATCTGCTCTCTCTTTCTTAAGAGGTACCTGCCATTATTAAAAGAGCAATAGAAGAGAAATTCTAGATATTCCTCCAAGGACTAACCCAGCCACTTCTCCAATGCTCTCAACACATATGAAGTCATGTCATAGAATCATTATGGTTGAAGAGACCTCAAAGATCATCAAGTCCAACCATATACCTGATGTCACCATGCCCACTAAACCATGTCTTGAAGCACCACATCTAAGCGTTTTTTTGAACACCTCCAGAAATCGTGACTCCACCACCTCCCTGGGGAGACTGTTCCAATGCTTAACGACTCTAACAGTGAAGAAGTTCTTTCCAACGTTGAGCCTGAACCTCCCCTGGCGCAACTTGAGACCGTTAAAGTCTCCGTTATGTCAAGCTATTGCATGCTGCCCAGCTGTCTGAATTCACTAGTTGGTTGTATTGCTAACGCAATTCTGAAACTGGAATAGATGCAAGACATTTAGACCAACTACAAATCAGAACTGATTTCAGCAGCTCAGTCCATTAGGTGTCAAAATTGCTTTGTGTTCTCTTTTTCATAGTTTGCTTTGGGCTGACAAAGAATGCACCCTAAAAGTATAGTTCATTCACTGTGCTATAGTTATTAATGTACAAAACCCACAAGAAGTCAATTAAATCTGTTCCAACAGAGACTCTACTGCTAAGGCTATTGCTTTGATACCAGGTCCACTTGAATATCTTGGTTTACAGGTTGACAACGGAATTAATTAGTAGATTGTTAACTTGAAAACCTGCCACCTTTCAATATTTTGTTGGAGTAACCTCATCAACTGCAGCTATTCAAGGTAACGGGTTCTGTTCAGGCTGAGAGCTGCACATCTTCAGCGGGAAGCCTTTAACAGCACAAACCTGCACAACATGAGATCTTCAAGTGTGTGAACCACACCTCAAGCTTTCTATGGACGTAACATAACTACAAAACTGCCCTGATGTCATCTGTGTGCACAGTGGCTCATGAGAGATTTGAACTCAGAAGAAAAGTTATGAGATCTAAGTGAGTAAGGCAAACAGCATTTGGGGGCTATGATGTACTCCATGGTCATTACCTAGTGACACAACCCCAACTTCCCTTCCCAAAATGGGCTTATGAAAGGACATTCCATCCTCCTCAGTAATTCATTGGACTCAAAACTTCTGGTGCCCATAAATGACAATCTCTGTGTTGCACAAATACACTTTGTGGGGTGGAATGGGACTAAAAAGTCTCTTTTCTAAGACTGCTGTATCTTGGAGTAACATCCCTAAACTGAAGTTAACCAGCTTTACATGAAAGGAAATTAGGAATTGCACCCTCATTGTATAATCCCTTAATAAAAATAAAAGTATTTCTAGAAAGGCACATTAAGACACCAATTCTGTAAAGAAGTTCACACCAAAGGGTCCAGCAACTGAACAATCTCCTTCCAGTATTGGGTCCTAACTCACATGATATTAGCAAAATTAAAGTGAAACTACTCTAAAGCTACATTTTAAATGACAATGCACTTAAAACCTAGTAAAATATTTACTGTGGTACTTGCAACCACAGAAGGGTCTTTTTTGCCATTCACCCAGAAAAGAAAAAAAAAAGTGCCCTGAAATGCAATTGTTCATCTTTATTTTTTAAACTTAAAATTCCGTTAATGACACAAATGATGTTAAGATAAAGTAAAAGCTCATGAAAACAAAACACTCAAATGTATTTGAAGTATTCAGATAGCCATGAAAATGCAGTTTAGTCTTCTGCACAATGTTTTAAAGCTAGGGGGAAAAAAAACTCTCTCAAGACTTTCACTCTTATCTTGATATCCAATGCAGATACTTAGTTCACCTGTCTTCTGAAGGGGGCCAATCAATTTAAAATGGTATCCAGTCAACTTCCATGCAAATTTATGGAACATACTTATTTTTAAATAAGGTTATATAAACGCAAGCTTTACTAGTACTTTCCATTCATATCTTCTCCCTGCAAATAGTACACTTGGGTCACATCTATTCCCAAACTATTTTCCTGCTACAGGAGTATACTGCACCAACAAAAGCACTCCTGAAGTTGTTGCAATTATGTGAGAAAAGCTGTATCTTTATCAAACTCACAAACCACACCAGAATTGGCTTCAGCGGAAAAGCACTGTATTTGTCATAAGAGGGTTTGATTTGCATGCTCAGGGATCACCTCTCAACATGATGGAATATGGTACCCCATCTCACGATTAGCCTAAAATTTATACTTACAATCACAGAAACATTACAGAAAATTCAACAAACTTTAGAGGAGACAGAAGGGGGAAAAAGAAAAAAAAAAAAAGAAAAAGAAAAAAACCCAGAAGCATTCTGTAAGTATTCAGGGATTGGAAGCATAACTATTGTACATGCTGTGTTCGTAAGAATACACGATCAGATGACAAACCTGATGAAACAAACGTATCGGAGAAAGAAATGTATTCCACGGGATCAAGCTATTGTGATTCAACGCAAGTATTGAATTACAAAGTTAACAACAGCAGAAATAACACGATTTACTGCTCCTACGATTCCAAGAAACCATTCATAACTTTGAGTTAGATGCATATAAAGCCGACTTCGAAACTTTTATGAGTGCTCATGAGGAAACAGCCTGATGTTTCACGTACCACCCCCCACAGAAAGGGTTAACAGTAGGTTGTGTACCCTGAAGACTCTTTAATGGCAATTTTGCGAGGGTGATTTCCATACGGACAAACACGCCTGCAAACTCAACTACAGGGCACCGCTGACCAAACTCCCCTGCTCCTGCACCGGC
Source organism: Cariama cristata (assembly GCF_000690535.1). Lineage (NCBI taxonomy): Eukaryota > Metazoa > Chordata > Aves > Cariamiformes > Cariamidae > Cariama > Cariama cristata. Next base: position 74 of record NW_009594136.1, on the reverse strand, counting down.
TTCAAAATTAACCCGGACGCCCCAGAGGAGCAGCAGCCCGGCCCCGCCGTCCCGCCAGCGGCCCGGCCCGGGGC
>NW_009594135.1:1295-2134 GCF_000690535.1 Cariama cristata | reverse complement strand
TGGGACCCAAAGCTCCAGGCATGGAGGTCAGCAATGTCCCTTGATGTCCCCAACCTCCAACCAGGAGGGTTCCCAGTCTCAAACCCCACGTGTCACCCCCCGGCGATACGCAGCAACCCCACAAAATTGCCCTCCCGGTCATCTTGTGCCAACTGCCAGCCATCCCCTGCGATGAATCCATCCAGCACCAGGTTGAGGACATCTCCAGGTTGGAGTTGTCCAACGGCTTGGGTCAAACCAGAACGTGCCGGGTCGGATCCTGCACCATCGGGCAGCGTCAACGGCACGGTGAGCAACGGATGCGTGGAATTGGCGCGTCGGAGCTGGAGGGTGATGGTGCTGGGGGGACAAGTGGGTGCTGTGCAGGTGAGGGCAAATTGGCCGTAGAGAAGGTAGAGGCCACCAGCTGTCACCTGTAGCTTCCCGGCTGTCATCTGCACGTCACCGCTGAGGAAGACGCCGTTGATGCCTTCCTCGTAACGCCAACGGGGTTCTGATGGCACCGTCAATGAGCCTGGGGAGGAGGGAGGAGAAAAGAGGGGTGGTGGGTGATCCTGGTCGGTGATGGGTGCTTCTGGTGGGAGATGGAGGTCCTTGATGGGGGATGGGGTGGCCCTGATGGGAGATGGAGGTCCTTGATGGGAGATGGAGGTCCCTGATGGGGGATGGGGTGGCCCTGATGGGAGATGGAGGTCCTTGATGGGAGATGGAGGTCCTTGATGGGAGATGGAGGACCTTGATGGGAGATGGGGTGGCCCTGATGGGAGATGGGGTGGCCCTGATGGGAGGTAGGTGGACCCGATGGGAGATGGGGGGGCCCCGACGGGAGAGGGGGGCCG
>NW_009594135.1:0-1094 GCF_000690535.1 Cariama cristata | reverse complement strand
TGGTTGGCCCTGATGGGGGGTGGGGTGGCCCTGATGGGAGGTAGGTGGCCCCGATGGGAGATGGGGTGGCCCCGACGGGAGATGGGTGCCTCCAGTGTGAGATAGGTGGCCCCGATAGGAGATGGGGTGGCCCTGACAGGAGATAGGTGGCCCCAATGGGAGATGGGGTGGCCCCGACGGGAGATGGGTGCCCCTAACAGGAGATGGGTGCCTCTAGTGTGAGATAGGTGGCCCTGATGGGGGATGGGGTGGCCCCAATGGGAGATGGGTGCCCCTGATGGGAGATGGGTGCTCCTGCTTGGTGATGGGTGCCCCCAATGGGAGGTAGGTGGCCCCAATGGGAGATGGGGTGACCCCAACGGGAGATGGGTGCCCCTGATGGGAGATAGGTGCCCCTGAAGGGAGACGGAGGTCTCCGATGGGAGATGGGTGCCCCCAGTGTGAGATGGGTGCCCCTGATGGGAGATGGGGTGGCCCCAATGGGAGATGAGTGCCCCTGACGTGAGATAGGTGGCCCCGATGGGAGCTGGGGTGGCCCCGATGGGAGCTGGGGTGCTTAGCCTTGGTAGTGGGTGCCCCCAACGGGAGATGGGTGCTGCAGCCCTCCTCGAGCTCTGCGGGGCACTGCAGCCCACCCAGGGGTACCTGGGGTGGGACCAGGGGACCACAGGGCTGGAGGACGCTCTGTGAGACCCCGGGGACTGGGGAGGGGGACACGGACGGGGGACGCTCCGTGACACCGCAGGGGTGGAGGATGCTCCGTGACATCCTGGGGACACTCCGTGATGCTTTGGGTACCACCAGGATGGATCATGCTCCGTGACACCCCGGGGACCACAGGGACGGAAGATGCTCCGTGACACCGTGGGGACGGAGAAGGCTCTGTGACACCCTGGGGACCACAGGGACGGAGGATGCTCCGTGCCACCCCGGGGATGGAGGATGCTCCGTGCCACCCCGGGGACACTCCGTGACGTTTCGGGTACCACCAGGATGGAAGATACTCCGTGACGCCCTGGGTACCACAAAGACGGAGGATGCTCCGTGCCACCCCAGTGACCACAAGGACGGAGGATGCTCCGTGCCACCCCGGG
>NW_009594134.1:4261-15055 GCF_000690535.1 Cariama cristata | reverse complement strand
TTGGGTGTTGTGTTTGCACGTGGCTGTCTTGCGATGGGGGGGTTGCCTGGGTATGTGTATGAAAGCAAACCTGGGACCTATGTAATTTGGAAAAACAGCAAGTAGTGGGAGGGAAATTAAATCTGCACCAGCCTGGCAAACACCGAATTCAACAGCTGGGTCGCTGGAGCGCTTCAGCAGACAGTTGTGCGGTGATGCGAAGGGAAACGAGATGCGGGGAGCAGGAATTGCTGACCCTTCGCGTGTTTGACCGTGTGCGTGTTCAGTGGAAACTCCTTACGTTTCTGTCGGTTGGGGCAGCAGGTTTTGCTGTCAGGGCTCCGGGGTTTCCGGCAGACGGTGCAAAGCGTGCCCATGGCAAGCCCCTGAGGGCTGGAGGAGTTGTTATTACCTAGCACCGTGGCAGCAAACGCATTCGCACCATTTGCACCGTGTGCGAATTATGATTATTTGTGCGCAGGTATCCCTGCGGTGGAGGCCACCTCGTGACTCCGCCTGATGAGAACAGTTTGCTGCCGCCTTTTAGCTGGTGAGGTGTCTCCGGAGGGTCTGATTGCCCACCGCGGGCCACTGCCCACCTCCGACCCCAGCTCTGGGCAGGCCGCGGAGCGGAGCGAGGGGCGATGCCGCTTCTAAACCAGAAGCCTATCCCGGGGTTAAACAACAGATATTTCATGCGGCTTTTTTTTCTTGTGCATTCTGTGCATGCTTCTCTGGTCGGCCAGGGGAATCCTGATCTCCTCTCGCTCCTGCGTACGCACGGCTTGATCAAAACCCAGCCTGGGCAACGTGCTCCCCTCCTGCAGAGCTCCTGGCTGGCACCGGGCGCTTCCAGCATGTGGGAAGCACTGCCTGTTTTTGCCCCCTGCCTCCTTCCAAGGGTTGTCTCTTTGGCTATGGGTAGGTGAGTGAGATGGGGAGCCTGACCCCGGGGGCTGCTGTCCTCCCAGACAGGCTACCGGGGTGGGGGGCAGCTGGGGGCCAGAAGCTGCCAGCTTCCAGCGCAGGATGAGGCCACGTCAGCGTTCGGCTTCTCGCTTGTTTTTCTGAGATTTCTCAGGGGCATGTTTGAGATGCTCTTTCTGAGGTGAGGCTGCTTGAAGCAAAACATATTCAGATTATCAGACTCTCCATAAAACTTACAAGACATCATCTTGTGTGTGTGTGTATATATATATCTTTATGCTGGTTTGGTGGTTTTTTTAATGCTCGGTTGAGGTCTGAGGCTTTTCCTTCCACTAGCTTTTATCTAGTCTTGACGCCTACAATATTTAATCTTTATCAGAAACTGTAAGCCTTGTATTTATTTTATGGGTCACTTGTTCATCCTTTGCCCTTGATGTTCTCGCTGGCGGTGGATAGTGCGGAGGGGAGAAAGGGGAGAAGGGAAAAAAGAAAGCCCCACTCGTTTCTGCCCGTCAACATTTGTCCCAATGACAGGCAAACAAATCAGAGCTCTGAAGGCTAATAGCAGGCAGATAAATCTGGCAGAGAGTAAGCGGTTGCATGAAAGGGACTTTGGAAATTTCCATCCCTAGCCAGAGTGCCTGGGGAGGACGGGACGATTGCAACCCGGGGCCGGGCTGGCGCGCTCCTCCCTGTGCATGGCCCTCTTTCTCCTGGGGAGAGATCCGGGTCTCGGCGGAGCTGGAACTCGGGCGGAGCTGGAACTCGGGCATCTGCATCCTTATCGATGCAGCCACAACCTCTCCCGCTCCGAGTCCAGCACCGGGGTCCTGTGCAGGTGGGCAACCGCGGGTGGTAGGCAGAGCATGCTGAAAGTCCCCATGTCTGACTGAAAGGTGAAATACCTGCTGCTATCGTTGTCGTCTTTACTGTCTAGAAATTCTTCACTCGGAATCAAGATGAATAAAAGATTAGCATTACAGGGGAGAGACTGCGCCGAAGGTAGAGGTGATCTGCTGAATTTACTATATACGCTGCAGAGACATAAATTGGGAGGAGATAAGGGCTACCTAGGTGTCCCAAATCTGTTTCAAATATCCCCCGCACAGCCTCTCGCCCTTCTCGGGGTGCAGAGGAAGAAGCGGGTGGAGGAGCATCCTTCGGAGGATTCCCGCCTTCTCCGGGCAGGTGGCTCGGGGATGGCGCACGAGAGAAGCAAGACCTGGGAGCTGCTGCCAGAGCGGGGACTTGGAAGGAACGATGATGTATTATTTGGGGATATGGAAGTGCTTACCGGTTTGTAGACCCCGCGTGGTTGAGAGGCAATGAATATTTTATGTCTAAAGCACTATCTGAAGCGTGGGCAGGCAAAGACTCTCTTTTTCTTCTTCCCCTCTGCCCCTCGCTCTTTTTTTCTTTTTTTTTCTTTCCCAAAGTCAGGAAAATCTGTCAAAACATTTATCAGAAATCTGTATAAACTGGCGAAGCACTGCAAAGAGCTAATCTGTGCAGAGCTAATATGAAGGAACAAAGTCACCACAGACTTGCCCCAGGCGCTCCCGATAAGGATTTATCATAGGGAATTCAGGTGAAACACGAACTGCCTCCGGAAAGTGGGATGCAAATGCGTTGTTTCAAAACGAGTACATCTCAGGGAGCCATCCGACCATCCGGGAAGGGAAGAGCAGGGCTCCTCACCAAGGTCACGGGCGGCCCGGCAGTGTGGCCGTACCTGGGGAGCCTGGGGTGCCGCCGGGGCACCGTGCCATGCCTGCCCGCCGGTGCAGAGCGTCTTCCCCGAAACACGCCGCAGAGCTGGGTGGCGAAGGCCGTAAAAGAGGAGTGGGAGAGGGACACTGCGTGCGGACGTGTCGGGCGGTGCGGGATGCTGTTGCTGTTTGCTTCCCCGGTAACGATGCCAGTCATGTTTCCAGCTTACAGACAGCCTGGGCACTGCTGCTGTGCCCAGCTGCGTGCCAGGGAAGGGAAAGGAGGGTCTGGAGAGCTTGGGGCAGCAAGATCGTTGTGTCCCACAGAAGGTATTTATTTGGGCACCCCAGTAAGTGAACTGGAAGCAATGAGAGGTTGTTGTACATGCTCCAGCTTGCGTCTTTATGGTCAAGTATTTTACAGACCTGTTGTGCTTTTCTGTCTCTTAAAAGTAGTCGTGTTTCCATCTCCCTACTGAAATGCCTGCTGCTGAGCGTCCCCGCTAACAGCCAGCGCTGTCACTAGTCCCCGTCCTTCGGCCGGCAGCGTCCAGCTCCCTGCTCTTGACCGATAACCCTGATCATCTTCATTTAAGGGGCCAGGGGAACGTCTAGGTGGTTTCATCTTTGACTCAAAATGTCAATAGCCTAACTAGCGTGCTGTTGGACCTGGCTGGGAAGGCCCTCGTTCCGAATGAGAAATCTCCTTCCCCCCTCGGTCAGTCTTGGGCTGTGGGGGGCTGGAGCTCACGTCCCAACGGGAAGATTGGCAGCTTAAAAAACGGCACAGAAGAAAAATAACTGAAGCGATCAGGTGGGGGAAAGGGGAAGAAGAGAGGGTGGACCTGGTGGGGTCCAAACCCCTTTCCCTGCCTGGCAGCACCGTAACGCCCTCCTCGTTCTTCCCGTGTCCTCCTGTGGTTCCCCACATGCCCAAAGCGGAGCACGGGGTAATGCAGCGCTGCAGTTTCCACATCGTTTTGGACTCGGTATAAATAATCACGTCGCTTACGCAGGCAGTTCAGTGCTGCTGCCTAAAGGCAGGAGAGCTGAAGGCGGCTCTGCTCCACCATTTGCAGTGTTTCTTCCTTTCACTCCTCCTGTAACACGTGAGCTCTCGCTGTCATTGCTAAACCCCCCACGGGGACGTGGTCCACGCCTTCCTCTGGTCTCCCGCAGGCTCTGCGGCCCCGGGTGGGTCTCCGAGCAGCCCCGCTGCCGGAGAAGGCTCTCGGCTCTACCAGGTGTACGTGTCAGCCGAACCGGGCTGGCCCCAGGGCTGCCAGGAAGAGCAAAGCGAGCCCGGTGCTGCGGGGGATGTCCTTATGGCTTCTGGCACCCACGCAAATAACCGTGGGTCTGCTGGAAGCAAAGCTCCATCGGAGGCACGGTGTGCCGCCATCTCCGCTTGACACTGAATTAAAAGGAAGATCTTTCCTCTGCGTCAGGTGAAGTTTGGACGCAAAGAAAAGCGCAGGCTGTAGCGGGCCGTGCGTTGCTCTTGGTGTGTAATAGCCGGGTCTGTTCCTGCAGCGCTGCCTGAGGTCACCTCTGCGCATCCTCCCTCTCCGAAGCCGGAGAGCTTGTTTCTCCGATTTTGTTCCCTTCCTTTTATTTTGGAGGGCTAAACACCGAGTCCTCCTGTCAGCTGTCACCCTTCCCCGTCTTTGCGCTTGACCCGCGTGGAGAAATGAGCAGGCGTCTCGGGGAAAATGGCAGGTTGGAAAGCAGCGTTTCACAGGCTGTTGATTTACCGATTTGCGTCACACATAGGAGCTGGAGTCGGGGTTGCTGGCGCTGGGTAGTGGGCAGAGGCAGCGATGCTGTGCAGGCTTTCTCGGAGCGCTTCTCATTGATGGTCATCCCTTGCAGGGCAGCACGGTCCTCTCCCGACCGCTGCATCTCCTCTGCTGCGCTTCCAGCCGGGCTTTGCAGCCTTCGGCATTTCGTGTCCTCGTCTTCAGCGCACCCGCTTGCTGTTGCCTTCCGACCTTGCAAAGCTCCACGTGCGCGGCATCCTCTGGTCGTGCTGATGCCGAGTCGAGCACACGAGGATGGGTGTGTTGAGTGGAGGCCATCGGTGTCCCAGACCATCGGTGGGCCGAGCAAACCCTCGATGATGCCTGCATGTCCCCTAAGTTTTGCTCTTAACATCCTCCAAAGCCGGGAGCGGGCTGGCCCTGCACGCGTCCTTTTCTCTTCAGACAACCAGGCTGGTGCAGCGCGAGCTGGAATAGCAGTCCAAGTGTTGTCTGGAGACAGCTAGCCCACAGACAGAGGAGACAACATTTTGAAACCTCATTTAAGCAAACACAATGAGAGGGCTCTTGGGTAGAAGGAGAATTAATTAATCTCATTCCTACATAGATACTTTTAATTAAATGTAAGTACGTGGTCTTTTTTTGGGGCGGGGGGGGAAGCGTATGGAAAAGAAGCCGTGCCTTTGTACAAGTTCACCTGGCAGGAGGAGGATGGGGGGAGCGAGAGTGTTCTCTCTTAGAGTGTTTTCAAGAGGAATGTGCATCGGAGCAGGAGAGGTCCATTTTGTGAGAGCGTGTGCTGAACTTCTCCTGCCTTTCATCCCTCTGAGCGATGCAGCCCAAGGCAGGGAGCACAGTGATGGACGTGGGAGGCTCGCCGTGTGTGTTGGAGGCTGCGGAGGAGGATGAGCATCTTCCTCCCACGGTGGCTGCTCAGGAGTCCCTCCCAGGCAAGGTCTCAGAGACAAGAGGAAGAAAGGCAACGGCTCTGTTTCCCCATCTGTGCCGTGGAGGTGGCACTGACGGTGCTGCCTGGCTGGAAGCATAGCTAGTCACCTGAAAACTCAGCCCAAACCTCTTTTTGGTCACTTACGGGTCAGATAATTGCTACCCAAAATGCTGGAGGAAAGCAGAACCAAAAGGTCTGTTTCGTTTTACTCGCCAAAACTGAATTTCTCCCCACATCCCAAGTCCCCAGAGCTCCCAGCTTCTTGGAAGCGATCTGGATCCTTGGGGCAGTAATATCAAGCAAGGTGAAGCTTTAGTTCCTGCTTATTACTGAGCTCCCTGAAGAAGTTAGCAATGATTCCCCGACTCCTGGAAACTCAAAACACCAGCAGGTGATATAGGTAGGCACAATTACATATTTATGAGATGTTGGGTTTTGACAGGCGTGGGGAATTCAGCCAAATATTGCTCCTTTTTCCCCAGTCCTTGCTTAAAATATGAAGAAGATAAACACGGAAGGGGAGCTCTGTTTGCTAGTTCACAAGTGCGCGTCTCCCCGCAGCCCTCTCCGGGGGAAGTCGCTGTTATCAAATACAGTCGGTACGTTTTTCCCTCTTAGATTTAACAGGGGGAAAAAATAAAAATGGAAAAGCTACCGCGATTTGCTAGGCTGAGTGCAGCGTTACTCCAACAGCAGGCTCTGCTCTCAAACATGGGGCGCAGGTGTGGAACGCAAGCCGTTCCCCAGCAGCCCTCATCCTGCCCAGGGCTTCGCCTCTCGGCTGCACCGCCCTCCTGCTTCGGGGCTGGAAAAAGGAGGGTGCTGCGCCCGAGAGGAAGGTTCCCCCTTGGGATCCTCCGGGAGAGGAGGGAAGGCGTTGTTCTTGTGCGCTGTGCAAGGAGCTTTCTTCCCGTGGGCGCAGGTGTGGAACGCAAGCCGTTCCCCAGCAGCCCTCATCCTGCCCAGGGCTTCGCCTCTCGGCTGCACCGCCCTCCTGCTTCGGGGCTGGAAAAAGGAGGGTGCTGCGCCCGAGAGGAAGGTTCCCCCTTGGGATCCTCCGGGAGAGGAGGGAAGGCGTTGTTCTTGTGCGCTGTGCAAGGAGCTTTCTTCCTGTGCCGCTCTCCTCGTCCGATGGCTCCGTGCGTGCTGGGAGAGCGGGCGGTGGTGTATGAGGAGGGGACCCCCTCCACGGGCGTCTCGGCACAGTTCGGCACAGCAGTGTCTTCAAAACAGGCTGGCTTTTGGATGCGCTCCCTCTTTCCCGCTGGCTTTCTTGCCTCCTCCACATCTTGCTCTGTCTTCCTTTCCCTTTGGCAATTCCTTACCCTGGTAGCTTGCCCCCGCTCATCCGCGAAACCTATTTAACATCAGGAAACGCTGTCAGCCCTGGAGAGCTGACAAAATCAGGGACGGTTCAGGCAGCAGCAGCTAGATGTGCTGACTGCATTTTCACAGCTCAAATGATATTGTGCTGCAGCTCAGGCTGAAAGGGAAGCGAGGCAGTATCCAAGGGAGAGGGAGTGAGATTTAATAAGAGAAGCGCGAGGTCTCGGGAAGCGGGGCGCGGTGCTTTCCGGACGCTGCCAACACTTGCCCGTCCTGCTCGGCTGTAGAGCCGGCACCTGTGCCAGGGGGTTCTTATCATTGACCGCGTTTTGCTGGAGCATTTTCAACTGTTGGGAGGGAAGGAGGCGACGGGATTTCTTTTGGACACGGGAAGCTGCTGTGACCAGGGACCTCCTGGCTGCTTTGTCGCACCAGCGCCTGCCAAACCCGCCGCTCGTGAGCATCTCACAGAAAGCAGATGCCGTGTTTCAATGCGGGCATGTTGTTGCACTTTCCAAAAGCGTAATTTAATTTTCCTGACCAGAACGCTCTAGTTTGCGGACATATGGGTTCCCGCTGACCTGCATTACTGCTCCAGCGGGCTTGGTGTGCTTTCCAAGGGCCCTCAGTCATGCAAAGAGAGCTCTAGGTTATGTCCCCCACTGCAGCAGCCTCTCAGGGTCCCCAAACAATCCTGTCTGAGGAGGGTGAGCACCTTTGCTCTGCTGCAGCGAGTGAGAAATGGCTCGTTCCCCTCCCGGCCTGCCCAGGGTCACAGAGCCCGGTGAAATGAGCCCCAAACTGAAAATCAGGTTATTCCTTCCCAACACGTGCAAATGCATCTGTTTGCTTGTTTTGTGGGTCTATCCCCAATCAGTTGGCCAGACGGTTTTGCGGGTGGACGGGGTACGTTTTACAAAGTGTTTGTACCAGCTGTTTTGCTACCCACAGTTTTGGAGCCTGTAGCGACTCACGCCGCGCTGCTGTTATTTCCCGGTCGGGTGATGAAACCGCTGTCAAGAGAATGGCGATCAGCAAAAAACACATCTGCACAGATTTAGTGACTACTTGCATGAGCTTCACGGCTCATCTGAATATTTGCTAGTGACATATGGGACCTGATCAGAACACAGAAGTTGAGTTTGGATATTGTGGCCATAGAAATAGTATAGAAACCTGAGCAGCACGGCAAAGCAGGATGCTTGCTTTTTTTAAAAAAAAAAAAAAAAAAAAAAGAAAAACAAAAAAAAACCCACAAACCTGTCTTATCTATTATTCTATTAACTGGGGAGCCCATCAGATGGTTCAGGGGACTGTACTGCCTAACCTAAAAGCTGGTTATGGCATACTCCATCTTTTCTGAGAAGGTGGCGTTATTGCCGGCGCTGATTTCAGTAGTGAAATGGCCTTGTTTATTATGTCGAGCTGCCAGAATCAATCTGCCCCGCTGAAGAGGTGGTGTTGGCCAGGCGCGATGTGGAGCACCTGCATCAGGAACCGTTCGCCTTGAGCTGGTGGGTGGCGAGTGGCCCACGCCTCCAGAGAGGTGCTGTGTGGCTGCGGTGTCACCCGCGTTGAGGTACTCGGTGTTTTTATAACACGCTCAACCAGCAGCATCAGTATTTTGTAATTCCTATAGGTTGGGTTTTGGGTTTTGTTTGGTTGGTTTTTTAATGGGTAAGGTGAAAAAAGTTGGGTGCTTCTAGTCCCACAGAAGGCTCGTGAGATGTGGAACACCCTACCAGGCAGCAATCGCAAAAAGGCATCTGGTTATTTTCTGTCTAGCTAACTAGGTGGGATAACTAATAGGGGGAATACTGAAAGGCCGTGCAAGATCGACAAGTGCGCTGGGCAGAGCTGAGGTTCTCCTGTTGTGCACAGCCACCTGTCCTCTCTTCTGTGCCTTTGCTGAATAAAACCTTTCTGCTGGTGCGAGGGCATCGGCCGCTGCCAGGAGCTGTCCCAGACGTCAGCCTCTGGTATCTGTCCTGCCTGTGGATGCCCACGTGGGATTTTCAGGCTCGCTCCATGCAATTTCCTGTTCCTCGCCATGGGTATAGCGGTGCTTGGCACCGAGGAGTGTGGCCACTGGACCCTGTCTGTGGGCAAACAGGGACGCAAGGTGATTCTTCGCCATCGCTCATTTGGGTGCCAGGGTTTTGTTCTGGTTTTCTGTTTTCCGTTTTAGGGACTTGTTGTAACAACCGCTGAGCTTAAGGAACACATTCGGCTTTTCCCCAGGACTCAAAATAGCGTTGCTTTATTATCCTGTCATGTTTTGGTGAAAGGTGGGAACGTGGGTCTCTGCGGTCGCCCCTCAGAGTGACAGGATGCTAATGAATTGAGAAATGGCTGCGGACGGTGCTGCCCGCATCACATCTTCATTAGCATCCTTCTCCTGGAGACCGCTGTGATTAACGTTGTCACCGCAAACAGGAAACGAATGAATAATAATTGCCCGTCTATTGGAAAGCGTTGCCGGTGATCCTGCGGCAGTGACACCTTTTGCTGGGCAGCGGAGCAGGGAGCCCATGGAGAACTTCCAGCTGCAGGTCAGATCCTTCCAGGCTGCCTTTATCGGTGTTCACTAGCCAGCTGTTGGCTCTCTGTCTGCGACTGGAGCATCCTTTTTGGCTTGGGTCAGAGCGAGGGGGAATTAATGACCGCTGCGCTGGGAAAAAACTCGGTTAGGAACCGGGAGCTTCTTTTTCTGTCTGGAGAGTGGTCTCGTAAAACAGCTGTACTATACCCCAGCTGCGTGCTTGGGCTGAGCCCCCCTAAAGTGGGTCAGCTGGGTAATAGGAAGGTTGCCACGAAGGCATAGACCTGTTAGAGACCTTCTCCTATCTATGGGAGGGGGGAAAGGCTATGACGCTGCGAATGCTGGATGGACTGGACTTACCTGAGCTCTACGGAGAGAAAGCTTCCATCCAAACCGCTGTTTGAGCCCGCGTGTCCCGCAGCCCATCAAAAACGCCGCTTGTGCACCTCGTTGGGTTGTGAGCTCCTTGAGCCAAGATCCACCAGTCGGTAGGACTTGGAGGTCTGCACTTCCCATGTCGACGTCTGCACTTCCCATGTCGACGTCTGCACTTGCTTAAAGTCAGGGAAGAGAGAGGGATGCTTTTGGGTTGCACGTCATCTCCTTTCGGTGCAGGCACCTAAAACGCGGCATGGATGTTTCTCCGTTGAGTAAGGCAGCAGCTTACAGTGCTTGCTCGGATGTGGATACTGGGGCTGCGGGCAATCCTGCTGCCGCTTCCCAAACCCGCCTCATCCAACAGCCTCGACATCCCGCTCCAGGCTTGGCAGAGAAACCCAACACGAGTCTCTTGCTTTCACAAGGAGTTTTTTGTGAGACGGCTGAGTCAAAAGCTCTGACTTGTTATACAGATGCCATGCTGTTCATGTGGGGAGCGATTTGAGAGGCGAGGGGAATGGAGTCATTTCTAATGTGCCAACACCTGCTTCTTTGAAGTGCACTGAGTAGGGAAAAATCCCCTCGCACGAAGGAGGCTGAAGTTGCATGAAACGGAGAAACCCATAGAGGTCAAAAGAATAAATTACTGTAATTTTTAGGGTTTTGTGGGTTGTTTATCTCTCCTGTTTTCAAGTCAATCTAATCAAATGCGGATTTGCCACAATCACAGCTCATGCTAACCTTCACCTGGAGGGTATTAATATGCATGACGCTCGTTAAGTGTTTGTTTAATTTTTATTTATGGAAACCAGAATCTGCTACGTGTAGCTGAGCTGGATGTGAGAACGTGTGCGAAAGATGTGCTGGAACAGGAAGCCAAAGCAGCAAGCGGATTGCTGTGGGGGTCCTGGCCGGGGGATGCTCGGTCTCGGCAGCCCCTCGGTCTGGAGCACGTGGGCAGCCTGCGGGATTCGGGTTGTGCGCCGGGTCACCCCGCAGCTGGTGGTGTCATGGAAAACTCCCTAATCCATAATCTGACAGTCCTACACAGAGGAGGAGACCTCAAATACGCTTATTGTTGTTTGGATAACCTTACTGGGACCCGAAACCAGCTCAGCGCCTCCCTGCTTTGTGCACCTGCATCTCTAGGGCTGTCCTGTCCAAAAGCTTATGATGTAAAAAGGCAACCGGGAATACGATTGCCCTCAGTGCGCGGGAGGCGAG
>NW_009594134.1:3921-4249 GCF_000690535.1 Cariama cristata | reverse complement strand
GGCTTCCTTCGAGCCGCAGAGGGTCTCTGGCACCTCGGACGTTAAACCAGTCCCCATTCCCCACGGCAGCATCGTCCTTAGCCCAAGCGCAGGGCGGTCGCCGAAGGAGTCCGGGAGTTGGGCCTTCTCGCTTTGCCATGCAAAGCTGCAGAATTGGCTGGGAGAGCTGCGTAGCATCAGGCAGGGGCTACTGCCAACGGCTCGCTCCCAGGTGCGGCAGATCAACAGTTTGCCTCCATATGGCCAGCGCAGGGTTTGCTGGCTGCACCAGGCTCGGCTGAATCCGCTCTCGCTCCCAGGCGCTCGCTCGGGGAGAAACTGCTGCTTG
>NW_009594134.1:2539-3877 GCF_000690535.1 Cariama cristata | reverse complement strand
AGTGGTTCGTTGCACCATCATAGGGGGGGAGGACGGGGCAGCCCGGGAGCTGCCCGCCTTGTCGTCGGTCATGGTGGTGGGTCCTGCCACGAGCGAGTGCCTCGGGAGCTTTCTTTGGGGTCCGTGGATCACGGAGGTTCTGCTGTTTGGTTTGCCACAAAACAGAGCAGCATGGGCAGCCTAAGGGCCAGATCCTGTGCTGGAGGTGCTGATGGCCCCAGGAGATGAACTGCTCGAACGCAGAGAGCCCCCTTACTCCTTCCTCCTCCTAGGGAGGATGGGAGCCTGAGCCTCGAAGTTTTCTTGCGAGGAGGTGTTTTGGGGGATGAGGGTGTACTCAGCCTCATTTTCCAGGTAGGACGCTGAAGCGTCGAGACAGGCGGAGTGACGGTCGCTTTCTGAGCCCAGCTGTCGCGGAGGCAGCGCCAGCTCTGACGTGAGGCCTGGAAACGCCTGGACCAAGGCGATATTCCCCTGGAGCGGGTCCGGGTTCGGGCGCTGGGGTTTTGCTTAGGTGAAAACGCATCTCTTTGCTTTGGACCAACGGCAGTGTGAGGCTCGGGGATGGGCAAGCGGTTGCTCTCTGCGTCTGCTTTGCCTCCAAAACAAGCAGAAGCTGGAGGAGGTTGGAACACCCTCCTCCGCGGTACGGAGCGAGAGGAAATATTTCTCTGAACGTGCACAAAGGAAAGCGGTGGGGTTTTCCCCGGCTTCTTCTGGGGGCACGGGGAAAAGCAGGAGCACCAGACAAACACTAACAAAACACCTCCGCTGTCAGAAGCGGAGTCTGCACTGATCTCTCGGCGGGCTCAAGAGTCGGCAATGGGAGCGTGCTGTTAAATAGAAATGCTTGACCCCCCAGCCCTGGATTACCGTTTAATGATCTGAACCTTGTGTGCCATTCTTCTAATCTATTGAAGATGTGCTCACAGCTCACTTAAACAGCGATAGCATTGTATTCCTGGGAGAGAGAGAGAGGGAGAGAGGAGCTTCTGTGATGGGGGATTTTCCTGCAAATGGCTCTCCTTTTCAGAACTGGCTTTTGGGAAGGGAAAAGGGAAGGAAAGGACAGCATTTCTTTTTAGCATGTATTCTTACCAAACCTGCTCCGAAGTCTTCAGGCTGGAGCACAAGTTTCTCCGAGGCCCGATTCCTTGGAGACCGGGATGCTGTAAGCATCACGTCGGCGCTGGTGGCAACACGGCCCCCATGACCGTGCCTCGGGAAGGGTCTGCGGAGATCACGGGGGTCGGATGGGTTAGTAAGAGGCCACCGCCGCGGTTGAGGGTTCCCCAACTGCGGCGGTGCTTGGGGAAGGGGGCGGAAGTGCAACGCCGG
>NW_009594134.1:0-2204 GCF_000690535.1 Cariama cristata | reverse complement strand
GGGCACCGCGGCGGTTGAGGGTTACCCAACTGCGGCGATGCTTGGGGAAGGGGGCGGAAGTGCAACGCCGGCTGTCGCCTTCCTCTGACAACAAGTCCCGCGGGCGGTGCGGGACAGCGAGAACCACGGTGGTGGTGGCCGGGAGGAGGGATGCTCACACTCTGCTACCTCTCTGCACCAGGATGGGGCATAGCAGTCCCCCTCTATATGACCACCAAACCCCAACGTGGGAACTTTGCTTCCCCCCCATTGACACCCCCCTAGGAGGTATCTCGTGCAACCTGAGCACAAAGTTAGCCAGCTGAGCAAGGCAGTGGTCCGGGGGGACAGAGAGAGGCTCCTCTGGTGTCTAATTCAAAGGAGGCGAAGGACTTTTTTTTGAGCCAGGTCTCTGTTTTAACTTGGCGTTGCCGGTCCGGTGCCCGAGAGCGGCGTTGATGGATTTCAGGGTGGTTAGAGCCCATCTGGGGGGGATCCTGGAAGACGTTTGTAAAGTCAATAAACTGAAAGGAGTCTAAACAAGCAGAGTTGCCCCTCGAGCTGAAAAACTTGCAAGAAATCAGATTGTTGAAAATCATCCGCCCTGCTCCACTGATTAGTGGTTCTTTTACAGATGAAAGATTCCGCTGCCCCGCTATTTAAATCAAAGAGACGCCTTCCGAAAGCCTGCCCCAACGCGCGCACCGCAGCCGGCTCTCGGCACGTGAAGGGATTAATCTAAACTGCAATGGAGTCCCTCTCCTCCTTACCTTTGCAGTGAGCCTGTAAATAATAATTTCTCACTGACCTCTCATCTGTGGGCTTTATTGAAAGCTACAGAATTGAATGTTTTTACAGCAACCTCGGTGCCTTTCAGCAGTCAGTCCTAATCTTGAGATTGATTATAGAGTCAATATTTGCCCGGGTTTTTATTTTGATCTCTCTGGAGCAGCCAGTGGGTGGTGGTTCTGCCTGGCGCATCCTGCTGTCGCCGGGATCCGGCACCTCCATCCTCGCACAATAGCAGCTGATGGTAATGCCGCTGATAGCAGCCAGCTCCCGAAACAAATCCACGGAGCTGTCTCCTGGAAACCCTGAACGCATTCATAATACGAGTATTTATGTATCTGAATTAAAAAAAGAAAGAAAGAAAAAAAAAAAAGCAAGCCTTAACCTCAGGGAGGGGGGAGCTCAGGGAAGGGAGAAAGGTTGCGGTGATTAAAGAAAGCTCTGTTCATTTGAGCAATATTAAATACGACGGGCATAATGACGACTGTGAGATCTGATAGAATAGAGAGAAGGCTGAAAATAAAGGGCTTGTATTTTTCCCTGATGTAACATAATGGTCACATTTTTCTTTCACAATGGTTTTTCTGAGATAAAGAACAAATTATACTGATTTGATTGCTACTTAGAAATACTTAAAATTGAAAAAGACAGCAGGTGGGCACGGTTAGGAAGGATGGTTATTTTAGCATAACAGATGCATGCATAAAGAATTGCAGAGGCAATTTTTTAATAGCAAGACACCCCCCCCACCCCCCCAAAAAAAAAAATTCCTTTGGAGTCTTTCTGTGCGAGGGGGAGGTGAGGAGGAGTGTGGGTGACACGGGGTGGGGGGGACGGAGGATGATGGCTCCTCTGCCGGCACTCATCGCGGAGCAGGATAAGCCACGGGAGCGCTCCTCACACCGACCGAGGGCTGTCCCGGTGGGAAATGAATCGGGGTGTGGACTAGGTGTTAGGGACGTTTCGTCGTCCTGAGGTCAGTAAGCTGAGGGGGGACGACTTTACAGGGAGATGAGGTGCCACCGCCTGGGACGGCTAAAACGGGACGTGGCACAGCCCAGGGTGCCAGGCAGGGAGGGACAGAGCCTTCTAAACTGCAGCCCTGGCTGACTGGTCTCTAGAATAGAAATACGTGGTAATTTTTAATTGTTCCCACAATTAAAAACCAACTAGTTTACTCAGATTTACGCCGTGCTAATAAATATGCCTTGGAAATTACTTCGTAAACCTTAGTTACTTAACAAAAACACCCTACATAAAGGAAGTGCATCACTCGGCGAGTCAATTAATTCACATTTAATTACTGGAAATCACTATTGGTGACTGGCCATCGCTCCGATTTGCTCACAGAATGGACACGCTTGTTTACAACTCCCGATAATTTATTTCAGGAAGGATTGAGGTCTGGCGAGGCTGTGGGCTGGCGTGGGCTGTGC